>NW_013671046.1:12476-14782 GCF_000517525.1 Limulus polyphemus
GTTTCAGCCTTTGAGAATGGACATGTATATGTGATGTTGTAACCTATGAGCCAAATTCCAGTTGAATAATAGATATCTTTATGTGTGATGTTGTAACCTAGGAGCCAAGTTCCACTTCAAGAATAGACCTATATATGTGTGTGACGTTTCAGCCTTTGAGAATGGACATGTATATGTGATGTTGTAACCTTCGAAACCAAGTTCCACTTCAAGAATAGACCTATATGTGTGTGTGACGTTTCAGCCTTTGAGAATGGACATGTATATGTGATGTTGTAACCTTCGAAACCAAGTTCCACTTCAAGAATAGATCTTTATGTGTGTGACGTTTCAGCCTTTGAGAATGGACATGTATATGTGATGTTGTAACCTAGGAGCCAAGTTCCAGTTCATGAATAGACCTATATGTGTGTGACGTTTCAGCCTTTGAGAATGGACATGTATATGTGATGTTAACTTTTCGCAGCCTCAAGCTCAAAAGTCAAAGTTTTCTGTGACTTTGTGATGTTTGTTAGCCCAAGCCAAATAAAAAGACTAATGTTTATGTGTGATGTTTAACGTGTACGCCGAAGTGCAACATGTTCTTAATTCTACATATTTATGTGTGCACTCAGTTACCACTGTGAACTTATGTTTCTTTTTAGAGAAATGTGTTAGAAAAGTTTTCGAAACAGTCACAAAGAGAAAAAAAATTAGAAACATGCCTTTCTGAAATGATAAAAGTATGAAATAGCTGTTTTTATTTATTTTAAAGCAGGGATATAACACATAAAACTTTGTTTAAGAAAGACTAACATCTTGAAAGAACATTATAATTACTTTAGTATATCCAACTTTCACAAAATCTTCATTTTCCTCCGATCATTTCAAAAAATGGGATCTGAATAAAACACGATTTGTGAATCCAACTTATAATGACACCTAGTTATTTATTTGCAAGTTAAAACATATTTACTCAACATAAATATATTGCTATAAAACACGTAAAATACTTCTTCAGTAAATCCTCCGAATCTTTGGCAACCACGACTGACACAAATGATTTTACAAGATAGAATATAAATTGATAATATTCCTGCTAAATGCAAAAAAATACTGACTTTCTGAGACACTCATATAAGTACACACTCTTGACAATACTATACAAAGCCACAATTAAGTATGTACATCCGAAATTAAAAACACAATCACAATCAAACATCGATGGTTTGTTTTCTACTAAATTAATCACATAACTGCTCTTTATTATTAATGTTTATCCCCGTTAATCGCTATATTTCAATTAGGCTTAACTAATATCCTACACGTTGTTTATAACATTGAAGGCTTTTTATAATCACACAACAAATCTGTATTTTGCAACGAACATAAGTTAACAAACTACAGAAACGAAGACATTTTATACTGTTATAAAACACGACTAATCACCAGCTAAAATATTTTAGTTTTAACGTGTCTCTGTAGCAGCTTTATCAAGGAATTACTCACATTACACTGGAATAGCCTTGACTGAAAATATATAATATATATAAGTAGTCTTTTATTCCAATCGAGGATTAAATATACCTGTTAGTCAACAACATGACAACTTTAACACATATTTTAAATGTCGTCTAATACAACACTAACAATGAAAGTACTTTAAGTCAGATAACATGTTGTGTACTATAACATTAATAATGAAGGCACTTTTAGTCAGATAACATGTTGTCTACCACAACACTAACAATGAAAGTACTTTTAGTCAGATAACATGTTGTGTACTATAACATTAATAATGAAGGCACTTTTAGTCAGATAACATGTTGTCTACCACAACACTGACAATGAAAGTACTTTTAGTCAGATAACATGTTGTGTACCATAATATTAATAATGAAGGCACCTTTAGTCAGATAACATGTTGTGTACTATAACATTAATAATGAAGGCACTTTTAGTCAGATAACATGTTGTCTACCACAACACTGACAATGAAGGTACTTTTAGTCAGATAACGTATTGTGTACCATAACATTAATAATGAAGGCACCTTTAGTCAGATAACATGTTGTGTACCATAACATTAATAATGAAGGCACTTTTAGTCAGATAACATGTTGTCAACCATCACATTAATAATGAAGGCACTTTTAGTCAGATAACATGTTGTCAACCATCACATTAATAATGAAGGCACTTTTAGTCAGATAACATGTTGTCAACCATCACATTAATAATGAAGGCACTTTTAGTCAGATAACATGTTGTCAACCATCACATTAATAATGAAGGCACTTTTAGTCAGATAACATGTTGTGTACCAT
>NW_013671046.1:15499-18424 GCF_000517525.1 Limulus polyphemus
TCAGTTAACATGTTGTGTACCATAACATTAGTAATGAAGGTACTTTTAGTCAGATAACATGTTGTCAACCATCACATTAATAATGAAGGCACTTTTAGTCAGATAACATGTTGTGTACCATAACATTAATAATGAAGGCACTTTTAATCAGATAACATATTGTCTACCATAACATTAACAGTGAAAGTACTATTAGTCAGATAACATGCCGCCTACAATAACACTAGAAAGGGAAGTACCTGTAGTCAGATTCTGCTTGCAATAAAAAAATTGTAACAACAAATTACGAACAAGTTGATTAAATACACGAACCACCTGTTATTATATTCTAGTATTTGATAAATAGAGAAAGGAAAATAACACGTAAACTCTCTTCTTTTCCCTTTGAATTAAATATTCAGTTGTCTTTATTAAACAAATAATAATTCGAAACATCCTATAAAATAACTTCACATGTTGTCGCTAAGTTTCAAGACATAAATGATTATTTAAGTTTATTCGATGGCAAATTAAGTATACGTGAGGCCTAGCTAGTATGACTTTATTCGATGGCAAATTAAGTATGCGTGAGGCCTAGCTAGTATGACTTTGTTCGATGGTAAATTAAGTATGCGTGAGGGCTAGCTAGTATGACTTTGTTCGATGGCAAATTAAGTATACGTGAGGGCTAGCTAGCATGACTTTGTTCGATGGCAAACTCTGTATGCGTGAAGCCTAGCTAGTATGATTTTTTTTTCCATGGTAAATTAAGTATGCGCGAGGCTTAGCTAGTATGACTTTGTTCAATGGTAAAGAAGATCAAAGGAAAGCGGTTATCATTTCGATGCTTTAAAAGAGACTTTCCAAACAAAACGTTTTGGCAATTTAATTTAAAAGGATTATGGAACTTTTGTCTTCTTAATTCTTTTAACTTCGCCAGAATCAGATTTTTTATCGTTAAATGCATCATGAGATTTTATTGAAAATGTCACAGCTTTAAAAAAAGAAAAAAGAGTCTATTCAAACGAGCTTAAATCTTGAGCACTTTTAAGTAGCGATTACTTGTTCACGAGGACTCAACGAAAGAAGAGACCACTTTGTTAAAACACTTGAGTTTTTTAGTCCTTGTTTTTTAACACTTTTATAGGCACATTTTTTTAGCAATTCTCGGCACCATCTTACTTGAAAATATTATAGTTGTACCAACATTCTCCACCGAGTGGCGCTCTGTTCCTTATGGCTCTAGAAAGATATATCTCTATAAACACTTAAAGACCAGTAAAGTAAACGGAAATGTCATCAACAGCTTGAACTATACATCCTGTTTTGGTATGAAGGAGTTTATAAAGTTAAATGTAAAGCTGAAACTCTGGTTTTCCCTTTTATGTCCGAAAGTTGGAGTTGTTTCAACCGGATATTTCTCTCATCGTTACAATCCCTCAGTCTAAAACTCTAATATATAAATATGATTTGTATTTATATATCTTTTTTTTTAAGTAAGGTTTTACACTACATTGGGTGTTTTGTTTTTATAACGGGTCACACCAGACACAATTTCACGCGCCCACGCTTACGTAAGTCTCTCAGCCTCGTCTGTCGCTACCTAGAAGGAAGAAGGCCGGACAGATAAACCGATTGAGACCGCTCAGGAGTTTCAAAAGTCTCAGAATTTAGGCGATGATTTGTTTAGCAATGGCAGGGGCGAACCTGCAGAGATGATCACGTATGTGTTACCAAAACTGATTATTTGCGCCTAATTTTATTGTCATCCCATTATAAGCTTCTCTATCGAAGGGTTCAAACTCAGATAAAATAATAACTTTTTCTATGTTGAACACGATAAAACATGCCTGAGATTAGAATAAATTTCCAACAGATTTGTAATGCAGTAAACATCATCGCCACTAGTGTATTTTTTTTACATATTCACAATGATACGTTCAGTGGTTAGCTTGGGGATTTATAAAAGTTTAAGACTCGGGATTCGATTCTCCATGGTGTTGCCCAGCGTAGTAGTCTATTTTATAGTTTTGCGCTTAAAGATGAAACAAGCAAACAAATCATAATGTTACACACACACACACTTATAAAATATTGTGTAATTTCACAGTCAAGAGAGTGACAAAGTAGTGGTAACTGCCTTATTGTATCCTTACTATCAAATAGTATTAAAATAAATAGCTTTAGAAAAACCACAGTAGAAAAATAATGTCTATATACACTCACATATTGTAATTTAAACATAGACAGATGTGAAAAACTGTCTTTGAACATGAGTTCTTTAAACACTGTTGGTAATTTAAACCAGTTCTTTAAACATTGTTGGTAATTTAAACCAGTTCTTTAAACACTGTTGGTAATTTAAACCAGTTCTCTAAACACTGTTGGTAACTTAAACCAGTTCTTTAAACATTGTTGGTAATTTAAACCAGTTCTTTAAACTCTGTTGGTAATTTAAACCAGTTCTTTTAACACTGTGGGTAATTTAAACCAATTCTTTAAACACTGATGGATAACTTAAACCAGTTCTCTAAACACTGTTGGTAATTTAAACCAGTTCTTTAAACACTGTGGGTAACTTAAACCAATTCTTTAAATACTGTTGGTAACTTAAACCAGTTCTTTAAACACTGTTGGTAATTTAAACCAGTTCTTTAAACACTGTGGGTAACTTAAACCAATTCTTTAAACACTGATGGTAACTTAAACCAGTTCTCTAAACACTGTTGGTAATTTAAACCAGTTCTTTAAACACTGTGGGTAACTTAAACCAGTTCTTTAAACACTGTTGGTAACTTAAACCAGTTTTATAAACACTGTTGGTAACTTAAACCAGTTCTTTAAACATTGTTGGTAATTTAAACCAGTTCTTTAAACACTGTGGGTAATTTGAACCAGTTCTTTAAACACTGTTGGTAACTTAAACCAATTCTTTAAACACTGAAG
>NW_013671046.1:18786-20039 GCF_000517525.1 Limulus polyphemus
AATTCTTTAAACACTGATGGTAACTTAAACCAGTTCTCTAAACACTGTTGGTAATTTAAACCAGTTCTTTAAACACTGTGGGTAACTTAAACCAATTCTTTAAATACTGTTAGTAACTTAAACCAGTTCTCTAAACACTGTTGGTAATTTAAACCATTTCTTTAAATATTGTGGGTAACTTAAACCAATTCTTTTGAATACTGTTGGTAAATTAAACCAGTTCTTTAAACACTGTGGGTAACTTAAACCAATTCTTTAAATACTGTTGTTAACTTAAACCAGTTCTTTAAACACTGTTGGTAACTTAAACCAGTTCTTTAAACACTGTCCGCAACTAAAACCAGTTCTTCCAGAGCTTTCTTGGTCTCTGTTGTCAATAAAATAATTTTCAAGAAGACGTTTAAACCGATAAAATATGAGTATTTAACATTTCCTATGTTCAGTGACCAATCAGAACATTTATTGATCCTGGACTTTTTTTAATACAATATCTTGTCCTGATCCTATCTACTGACTGTAGGGACCCAGCAATAAACTATGATAACAGTTTTTTTTATTATTTTGAAACACGTCTTCGGATAAATTTTAAATGCACCATTTTCTGATGTTATAATAATTATACAATAACGAACATTAAACCTATTCATCCCGAAGGGTTGAACACTCGTGAAGCAGGTCCATTATATCAACTTGTGTTTGAATAACTGTGAGACATCTGTAAAGACAAAACAAAATAGTTGTCAGTTCACGTTTTATTAACACCACTTATCCATCCACCCAACCACACACACTCGCCCATCTCTCCATCATATTGATACATTTCTCATTAATAACACCTATCCTACATATATAGACCACCTTATATTAATATCCTTTATCACATTCATACACTCGCACTAATTATAGATATACATAGAAGTACAAGATAAATCATGAGTTCAGGCCACACAAACACTAAATAGTTTAAGTAAAATCACATGTGTGTTATATAGATACACATTTACGTATATATATATATCCTGTGTATTATAATTATTAATACATGTCCTAGAATATCACTATTAGATATTCCTCAACCTTAATTTGCAAAGAGTTACACTTAGGATCAACAAAACTTTTACTAAAATATTGTATGATTTTATAAATCTCAACAGTACATTCAAAAATATTAAACTAATTCGAATTCAGTGAGAAAGAAAGAAAATACACGCTAGCCTAAAGATATAATAATAATAAGACACATTTATTACAAC
>NW_013671046.1:20353-25101 GCF_000517525.1 Limulus polyphemus
AGATATAATAATAATAAGACACATTTATTACAACCAAACTAACCTAAAGATATAATAATAATAAGACACATTTATTACAACCAAACTAACCTAAAGATATAATAATAATAAGACACATTTATTACAACCAAACTAACCTAAAGATATAATAATAATAAGACACATTTATTACAACCAAACTAACCTAAAGATATAATAATAATAATAATAAATAAATTATAACCAAACTAACCTGAAAATTTAAAATAATAAAAGGCACTATTAATACACTAATCTGAAAGTCAAACAAACACATTATCAACAGTAAGCTACTCATAAGCTACAACAATACAATAACACATCCGATCAGGAATACACTAACCTATAGACAAATATATATATCTTAATATAGCCATCATGAAATGTTTAATGTAATATGGTCAAAATATGAAAGTATTTATTCTGCAATTCATAATAATACCACTATACGTATTCATCCAGTTTTAAAAGTTGTTTATACAAACAAAGTTTTTAGTAAGTTACTAAAGATATTTTAACACTCCCATCAAAATTTCTTAAATCTAAGATAAAAAAAATATTTTAACATCTCCATAAACACTTTCTAAATCTAAAGTAACAAAGACATTTTAAAATCCCCCGACAAACGTCTTAAGCTTAAGGTAACAGAGATATTTTGTTATCCTCACAAAGACTTTTTAAACTTAAGGCTAACAGAGATATTTTGTTATCCTCACAAAGACTTTTTAAACTTAAGGTAACAGAGATATTTTGTTATCCTCACAAAGACTTCTTAAACTTAAGGCAGCAAAGATATTTTAACATCTTCACAACGACGTCTTAAACTTATGGTAACAGAGATATTTTGATATCTTCACAAATACTTCTTAAACTTAAGGCAGCAAAGATATTTTGATATCCTCACAAAGACTTCTTAAACTTAAGGTTGCAAAGATATTTTGATATCCTCACAAAGACTTCTTAAACTTAAGGCAACAAAGATATTTTGATATCCTCACAAAGACTTCTTAAACTTAAGGTAGCAAAGATATTTTAATATCCTCACAAAGACTTCTTAAACTTAAGGCAGCAAAGATATTTTAACATCTTCACAACGACGTCTTAAACTTATGGTAACAGAGATATTTTAATATCCTCACAAAGACTTCTTAAACTTAAGGCAGCAAAGATATTTTGATATCCTCACAACGACGTCTTAAACTTAAGGTAACAAAGATATTTTAATATCATCAAGACGACGTCTTAAACTTGAGGTAACAAAGATATTTTGATATCCTCACAAGACTTCTTAAACTTAAGGTCATCACAACGACGTCTTAAACTTAAGATAACAAAGATATTTTAATACCCTCACAAAGACTTTTTAAACTTAAGGTAACAAATATGTCTGATTTATCATTTATTTGTAATATAAGAAATGTAAATATTTTACCAAATTTGTCAAATATAATTTAACACGAAGTAACAAGGATATTTTAACACGAAGTAACAAGGATATTTTAACACGAAGTAGCAAGGATAATTTAACACGAAGTAACAAGGATAATTCAACACAAAGTAAAAAGGATAATTTAACACGAAGTAACAAGGATAATTTAACACGAAGTAACAAGGATAATTTAACACGAAGTAACAAGGATATTTTAACACGAAGTAGCAAGGATATTTGAACACGAAGTAACAAGGATAATTTAACACGAAGTAACAAGGATAATTTAACACGAAGTAACAAGGATAATTTACACGAAGTAACAAGGATAATTTAACACGAAGTAATTTAGCACGAAGTAACAAGGATAATTTAACACGAAGTGACAAGGATAATTTAACACGAAGTGACAAGGATAATTTAATAAGAAGTAACAAGGATAATTTAACACGAAGTAGCAAGGATATTTTGGAATATCCATCAGATCTGATTCATCCTAAAGTTATTCGTATTTTATCATTACATCCAAAGTCGCAATGATATAATGACACATCCATTTAGTCGAACTTACGCCGAGTCTCATGCATATTTCAATACATCAATTACGTTTATTTTATTTTAAAATCACAAGGATATTTTGACGGGGTTAATAGGTGATACTGTGACACGTTGATAAACTTTAATTCAAAACCATATCGAGTGGTCATCACATCAGTGACGTCTGATTTAATGTCAAGTAAAAAGAGTTTTTCACACTTTTTTTCTATTACTCATATATCCCAAAGTTTGTTTGTTTGTTTGTTTTTTAATTATGCACAAAGCTACACAAGGGCTATCTGTGCTCTGCCCACCACAGGTATCGAAACCCGGTTTCTAGCGTTGTAAGTCCGCAGACATACCGCTGTGCCATTGGGGGGGGGGGGGTATATCCCAAACTCACAAGGATATTTTGAGAGTTCCATCAATTCGATGTCACCTCAACTAACTTTAACATTTTATAAAGGACGTTTTGACACATCCATCAAGTTGAACTTCAACCAAGATCAGAAAAAGATGTATCGATACATCATTCTTCATGTTTAATTGGATCTGATCCATCCATTAAATTCATCTATTTTCGGCAAGCGACCGAAAAGGCTTAACCACGCCTTATTTCCAGCTACTATAATATAGTTTTTAATGTTGAAAATATGCGTTATGTGTCACTCAAGTATACTTTACATAGATTACGTCTGCTCAGGCTAGCGTTACTGTCGAGTTCTCTGATTCACATGTTTTAGAATGAAATAAAGCTCGACTCGACATTTGGTAGCTAATGACATACAGACAGCTGACAGGAGCTACAACTTGTCTTGACATGTTATTTACTAAGTTTTTTTTTTAATTGGACCGTCAGGTGTAAAGAGTCAGGTATCACTGCAGCTGCTACGCGTCTGCAGTTTCTAGCCAATAAGAATCAAATGTAGATCTGATGACTAGATTTAAATGAGCACACGTATTTTTATATACACACATATATATATGGTATTGTTACAGCTCATTCGAAGCCAATGTTGATGAATAAGCGCTAAAGTAACATCAATTAAAAACCTAAAAAGCAGGTTAAGAGGCAAAATCCTTAGAAGGATGTTCTTAAAAAATAACAAGAATATAATATTGAATAATTAAGGAAATTAAGCTTTGTTTGTTTGAATTTTACGCAAAGCTACACGAAAGCTATCTGCGCTACTTTAGCAGTGTAAGTCTAGAGGGAAGGCAGCTAGTCATCACCACTCACCGCCAACTCTTGGGCTACTCCTTTATCAACGAATAGTGGGATTGACCGTCACATTATAACGCCCCCACGGCTGAAAGGGCGAGCATGTTTGGTGTGAAGGGGATTCGAATCCGCGACCCGCAGATTACGAGTCGAGCGCCCTAACCACCTGGCCATGCCGGGCCAGGAAATTAAGCTAATGATAGGTTTATTTCGAAAAGACATCTGATAAGACAAGTGCAATAGTTACCAACTTAGGATGGAATGAGCCAGAACCAACAATTGAGACACAAAATGAACGAGCAAAATTTTCCGAAAACACATAAAAAAGAAAGTGTCCTTCAAAAGTTTTACTGTTAAGTGACAAGTTTATTGCAGAAGAGAGAAAACTTCTTATTAGGTCATAGTTGAGAGATTTTAGCCCAGGTTACATAAAGCTTGACCACTCACCCGCATAGGTACTTTTACCTGACATGACGTTGAAATGAAGATCATTGCAAGATGAAGAAGTGCAATAAAAATATTTAACTGGACGGAGTGACCACAAGTTACAGATCTGGAGATTTACAGAAAATCTACAGGATATACTAGACATCCTTCTGATAATACACAATAGCATGAGAAGTACTTTCATCAGTATGAAACAGACCTTGTGTTATACGAGTGTATCCCATATCTTTTCACCATCTTAAGCGATGTGGGAATGTTTCCGTGTAGTTTGTTTCTATGTAGTTGTGACATTACTCACTTGGGCCATAAAACCGTTGAAATTTTTCATACCACATAACACCTACTTTGCCCGCGAAAAACAACAACAACAACAAAAAATAAAATAAAAAAATGCGGCCGTGTTCTTTTGCTGTCACTTGACGAATGCTGTGAGAGAGTGACCAGTCAGCTTGTGACGCCATCATAAAGAGAAAGAAACAGGGGTTTGTTACATCCATGGATCATTTTCTCGCTCAGTATCACTTTGTTTTCATTGTGTTCAGCTCTGCAGAAATTAATCTCGAGAGATGGAAAGCTGATAATCTATTTACTAATCCAATAGAGATGATTGTCTTGTGTCTACGCAAGTACATACACGCACACACTGTTTTGTGGTTGTGTAATAAATAAATATTGTTTCACTTGACATGGAACGTTTCAGTCTGTTTATTTCTCACGAAACTTAAAACTCGGTCGAGTTTTCAGATTTAGATCACTCCACAAATTTCCTTCTTATTCCTCCTGTTATTAAACGGACTATTAGATAAGTGAGGAAATTAGTTTATCTGAGAATACCACAACCTTAGTGAGGCTAATGAGCTACTTCATAAACACCGAAAGAAAAAAAAATGCTGCAAATTGTTAAACAAACAATTTCTAAATGAACATTAGTCTGTGTGTATTATAACTTTGTATACCAAAGTCTTGTTTCCTTGTTGTGAAGCACAAGAAAAGGCAGTGAGCAGTTTGTTCTCTGCCCACCGTGGAGATCAAAAACACGATTTTTAGCATTATAAGCCCAATACCTTATCGCTGAGCCACCTCCGGGGGGGGGCG
>NW_013671046.1:25122-26840 GCF_000517525.1 Limulus polyphemus
ACTAACTTACTTACGTCTGTAGCCACCGGTCCGGGGGGGGGGGGGGGCAAAGTTTAAGTTGTAGAGCTGCTAATGAATGAGTCTTCCCTATACTTACAAAGTTGAAGTTAGTGTCTGACAAAGTGAGAAATTTAGTTAACATGACTATTTTGGTGAGTTAGAAACGAGTAAACTGACAGACTATTTCATTTTGAGAAATGATGTTGAAAAATAGCTAAGCCTTGTATGTAGTAATTTTTGCAGACATTCACTCATACGTCTTTTTTGTACTCTTTTTTTTTTGCCACATTGTTTTATTTCTCTTATCACCATCAACTATGAGGCATAAAAGAGAGAGAGAGAACGAGAAAACGTTATCTTTCTTTCTATGTGCTGTAAAACAATTACTAATTTACATTTGGCATTACAGGTACACGCCAGGTTTGTCTTATAGTGTGCATAGAAATTGTATGTGTAATTGCTGGAATACAGCCTTAAAAAAAAACAGTTAGGTTATCAAGTCTATCTTAAACGTTATCACAGCAGTTAAGCCTAACAAGGCTGAGTTATGACTTAAATGTTACATATACTAGTAGCAAATAATGTTTAACAAAGAGATTTACAAATAACATCCGAAACGGATCCAAACACACTACCACCTATATTGAAATTATTAAATTCACACACACCACCATGTGTATTGAAATGACTAAATTCACACACACCATCATGTGTATTGAAATTGTTAAATTCACACACACCATCATGTGTATTGAAATTATTAAATTCACACACACCATCATGTGTATTGAAATTGTTAAATTCACACACACCACCAAGTGTATTGAAACCTAGTGTATTGAAATTATTAAATTCACACACACCATCATGTGTATTCAAATTACTAAATTCACACACAATATCTTGTGTATTGAAATTGTTAAATTCACACACACCATCATGTGTATTGAAATTATTAAATTCACACACACCATCATGTGTATTGAAATTATTAAATTCACACACACCGCCATGTGTATTGAAATTGTTAAATTCACACACACCATCATGTGTATTGAAATTATTAAATTCACACACACCACCATGTGTATTGAAATTGTTAAATCCACACACGCCACCACGTATATTGAAATTGTTAAATCCACACACGCCACCACGTGTATTGAAATTTTTAAATCCACACACGGCACCATGTATATTGAAATTGTTAAACCCACACACGCCACCACGTGTATTGAAATTACTAAATTCACACACACCATCATGTGTATCGAAATTGTTAAATTCACACACACCATCATGTGTATCGAAATTGTTAAATTCACACACACCATCATGTGTATTGAAATTGTTAAATTCACACACACCATCATGTGTATTGAAATTACTAAATTCACACACACCATCATGTGTATTGCAATTGTTAAATTCACACACACCATCATGTGTATCGAAATGGTTAAATTCACACACACCACCATGTGTATTGAAATTGTTAAATCCACACACGCCACCACGTATATTGAAATTGTTAAATCCACACACGCCACCACGTGTATTGAAATTATTAAATTCACACACACCACCATGTGTATTGAAATTGTTAAATTCACACACACCATCATGTGTATTGAAATTATTAAATTCACACACACCATCATGTGTATTGAAATTGTTAAATTCACACACACCATCATGTGTATTGAAATTATTAAATT
>NW_013671046.1:27525-30564 GCF_000517525.1 Limulus polyphemus
ACACGCCACTACGTATATTGAAATTGTTAAATCCACACACGCCACCACGCGTATTGAAATTTTTAAATCCACACACGGCACCATGTATATTGAAATTGTAAAACCCACACACGCCACCACGTGTATTGAAATTGTTAAATCCACACATGCCACCATGTATACTGAAATTGTTAAATCCACACACGCCACCACGTATATTGAAAATGTTAAATCCCCACACGCCACCACGTGTATTGAAATTGTTAAACCCAAACACACCGCCACGTGTATGAAACTCAGGTTCACTAGCTAATCTCGTCAAATTCAGGTTCCTCAGCAGTAAATATCTTTTGAGCTATTTCTTCAATTCATAAACAGAAAATTCGAATTATCATTACTTTAACGTTTAATCTGATAGAAAACATATCAAATATATATATGTATTTGTTTGTGTTAATTGTCTAGTCCAATGAAATATGTATTTGTTTGTGTTAATTGTCTAGTCCAATATATATAATTGTCCTATCAAGAATGTTAGTGACAATGAAATTTACATATTACTACTGGAGTTTCCAGTGGTAGTGCCTGGCTCTGGAAGTAGTGCTAAATTAGCTATTTCGATGTTTTTTTACCTCTTGTGTGTGTCTTTAAGGGAAGATGTTACACTTTTTCTTACTTTGTTACACGAAAGCCATTCTAGAAGAACTGGATATACGAACTCGTGTACACTGTTATCCTTGAAGCATGTGCAGCTGTTGATGTTTATCAACGTATCATAAAAACAGCAATAGATGGCGCAATCGTCGAGTCCGCGTATGCATAACCTGACGTCGACTCGGAGAAGCTTTGGATACATGTTGAAATCATATTGAATATCTCTGTCCCGTTTTAACAGTCGTGTAATGTTAAGATGACAGTGGGATACAGGCATTTCTCCTTCTTTCAGCTTCAATAGGAAGTTACAACTTCAACAATGAATTTGTATTCATACTCCCTATAGGTCAGAAACTTGTAAAGAGAAACCTTAATGAACCTTCTTTTGTAAAATAATTAAATACGCCATAAAATAATCCCTTAGAAAAAGAATATCAAATCTGGTATTTAGGCCAACTAATACTCCTGCTATACCGTGAGAATAAAACTTCTTAACTAAGGAAATAACTTACTGTAAGTTGTGTAGAATACAGCTTCATATGTATGAGCTCTACTTAAGGCACTATGTATACGTAATGGAATACTTCAACAAAGCAGGAGTGTTCTAAAATTTAAACAGTAATGTCAACAAGGTGGGTTTTATATGAGAATAAATGGATTTATATTGTTGTAATTAGATTTCTTTGGTATTTTATAAACAGTTTCGGGCAAACAGCTATTAAAAAATAATAATAATATAATACAATTGATTGATGAGTTCACTGATGTCATCCAGGGTACAGGTGTAAAAGGCACAACTAAAGTAGAATTTGTTAATTTGACTTTACAGAGAAAACCTACGAAAGTCACTGAGTTACAACCCAGAATCATCAAAAAAGAGTCCTTGTCTGACCCCAAGGTGTGTGTGAAGAAGAAACTAGATAGATTAATCTAGAAAATAGCCACAACTTGAAAAATGTAAGACTCAAAGCTACACGAGAGTTATGATAGAGGGAAGGCAGCTCACTAACAGATCACACTGCCATTTCTTGGGTCACTATTTTAGTGGAATGTGACTGTCACTCTTAAAGCTCCAAAGTACATGAGACTTGAAAGGTAATTTAAACATCAAAACTCTAGATATTAAATAATGAACCACAGAATGAAATTAAACACGGCAGTTATGTCAAAGAAGACAAACTTTACATTTTATTTACTGTTCCATGTGAACACTATATCCCCTTATTCTAACAATAAAAAGGTCTGATGCCCCTCTCCGAAAAATTAAGTCTACAGAAATTAACTGGAAGACCTACCCTAATACAAAAAGTGACGTGAAACAAGTGAGCTTGATAGAGTAAGCTGAGCTCGAAATTGAACCAATGGTCCCCGTTTGGATTAAATATTCGTTGTTTAATAAACAACTGCCAGACAGATAATGGAACCAATAGATGAAACTTCATGTGAAGCTGTTTCCATAGCCACTATAGTTCATCAGACAGAAAGATACTCCGAGGAGGGAAACCAGGAACGAAGCTGAACACAGCGGACTAAATATAACCACAATTGATGTTAAGAATCAAGTTAAGGGAAACCAGGAACGAAGCTGAACACAGCGGACTAAATATAACCACAATTGATGTCAAGAATCAAGTTAAGAGAACCGAAGATTACTCTTTTAACTGGTGTGCTTACGTAGACGTATCAGAAAGTGCATCTTAGGGATGGAGATTTTGAAGGAGTGTGGTTATGAGTTCAGGTTTTCCCCAAAAACACTTTCGTATTTTGTAATAAAGAAATTTCATTTCATTTTCTTAGGAACGAACGTCTAAAGTGTAAATAAAAGCAATAAGATCAGATGATAATGATGCATGCTATCACCGTGTCATTATAGGACACTAATATAAAAGTGGGAGCACGTTTGAGAGTATTATGTGCAGATGGTTGTGGTTTGTTGTGAAATTAGAGAGATCTGGAAAAAGCAGTGTTGAAAGTTTCGACAGAAAGAGCAATTTAAGTCTTGTTCCAGTTAAGTAATGAACATAAAAACATCGTGTTAGATTTTCCTGGTAAAGAATTTATTTTACGAAGTTAAGAAGCTGAAACACTAGCATGGGTGATTGCTAATGATCACGTAACGAGATATGAGCTTTACCCACTAAATGCTGGTTGATTATGATCAAGAATAAAATGGTGAATCAATGCTGATTGCCAGAACTGTGTTTGAACAATTTGTCATGTCTGAGAAAAAGAGAAAATAATTAAGGTCTACCAGATTAAGATGAGCGCTAATGAATCTTCATGTCTCACACTATTCGTTTAAGGAAGGTCATGAACGTTGAGAAGCTAAAGTTAGCCAGTAATAAGATGAGGAGACACTAGGAAACTAAAATTAGCCAGTAATAAGGTTATGAGACGCTACTGAGG
>NW_013671046.1:31474-35136 GCF_000517525.1 Limulus polyphemus
CCAGTGATAAGATGAGGAGACACTATGAAGCGAAAGTTAGCCAGTGATAAGATGAAGAATCACTGTGAAGCTAAAGTTATCCAGAAATAAGATGAGGAGACACTATGAAGCGAAAGTTAGCCAGTGATAAGATGAAGAATCACTGTGAAGCTAAAGTTATCCAGAAATAAGATGAGGAGACACTGTGAAGCTAAAGTTAGCCAGTGATAAGATGAAGAATCACTGTGAGGCTGAAGTTAGCTAATGATAAGATGAGGAGACACTAATACCCTGTTAATAAACTATGACTCAAGAATAATACTCTTTTTATAAATTATGACTCGAGAATAATACTCTGTTTATAAACTATGACTCAAGAATAATACTCTGTTTATAAACTATGACTCAAGAATAATACTCTGTTTATAAACTATGACTCAAGAGTAATACTCTGTTTATAAACTATGACTCGAGAATAATACTCTGTTTATAAACTATGAATCGAGAATAATGCTCTGTTTATAAACTATGACTCGAGAATAATACTCTGTTTATAAACTATGACTCGAGAATAATACTCTGTTTATAAACTATGACTCGGGACTAATACTCTGTTTATAAACTATGACTCGAGAATAATACTCTGTTTATAAACTATGACTCAAGAATAATACTCTGTTTATAAACTATGACTCAAGAATAATACTCTGTTTATAAACTATGACTCAAGAATAATACTCTGTTTATAAACTATGACTCAAGAATAATACTCTGTTAATAAACTATGACTCAAGAATAATACTCTGTTTATAAACTATGACTCGAGAATAATACTCTGTTTATAAACTATGACTCAAGAACAATACTCTGTTAATAAACTTTGACTCGAGAATAATACTCTGTGCTTGGGAATCACAGAGTATTACTTAAGCCTTCAAGATATTGTTAGTACTCAACCAGCAAAGAATTGAAAGTTTTAAACTAAAAAATATTATACATATTATAAAAATAACGCATACTCTGGGTGACAAATATGTTAAAAAATGCTGAGATGTTATATAGTGTACTCAAAACAATCAGACTTATCCCAGTGAAGTAGGAGTACTCAAAGCTGAGGGTTTCATGATGTTTTAATAAGTACTGTGCAGTTTATGGATAGTTGGGTATCAATTCATTCTATGCATCAATATTTATATATTTGGTTCTGTTCGAAATAATAGAAAAAAAATATTGTAAGAACATAATTTTCTTGGTAGTTTCTAGGTAAGAACTTACACATTATCGTGCTGATGGGATTTGATTTTTATCAAAAGTTCAACCGTACAAATATATTTCAACCTCTGGAAGCCATTTCATAAGATACGACAGACAACAGAAACGACATACCTGGATTTCCTAATGTCCTGACCAAGCTCCTTCCATTCGCCACACGGAGAATGCATAGCTGAGTCGCTCGTGGGCCACGTAACTGCACGAGCTGGCCAACTTGACGTCCGGTTCGTCCTTTCTGAGTACCTGGTACAAGAAGTCGATGTAGCGAGTGGCTAACTTGAGTGTTTGGATTTTGCTAAGTTTATCGGAAGGAAGGGTGGGGATGATCTTTCGAAGCGCTGCGAAGGCCTCGTTTAGATTCTGCGTGCGCTGTCTCTCCCGCACGTTAGCCAGCACGCGCTGGTTCTGCATTTCCTCTAAGCTCTGACAACTTCGTTTCCTGGGTCTGGCGGGTTCGACGATTTCGTTCCTGCCTCCTTCGTGACATCTACTATAGCGGCGTTTACTCTGAACTCGTGGATGGCCGATACATCGTCCACTGGACATGGAGGAAGAACATTCGGTTTTTATGGCACGCATCACCTTCTGTCCACAATGCTGCTCATAGTGTTGTGCTGTATGTGCAAGAAAGGTTGTGACAGGTGGTATTTGAGAGAAGGAAAACTCAGGCTGGTCAAGAGCTTGATGGTCAGTAGAGTAGCTCAGCAGGGTGATGTTGGAGGCACGTGAGAGTTCTGGAGTAGGGGAGTTACTAAGAGAGAGACTCAGCTGGTCATCTGTCATCGCTGTGGCGGGTGACATCACACAACTTAGCATGTAAATAAGGGGTTTTAAATACAACAGAAATAACCTTTGAAAATGTGTTGTCAAACATTCAAGAGAAGCCCAGAGCTAACACGTGTGAGCACGTGGTGTAGTTATTCTGTACACAGATAACGGTGCATAGACCTGTAAAAGCATCTTTTTCGTTTTGTAATGAACGCTAGAAAAACGCCGCGAACCAATCAAAAGTCGCGATGCACAGGGAGCCGCTCCATGACCAATCAGGAAACTTTAAACACCGTGAAGACCGGTATACAAGAACAATAACTGGCTACAGTAAACTTGGAGCATTTCACTGTCTTAGTGGCTCGTGTAGGATTTAAATATAAATAGGAAGGTTCCACAGTAACGTGAAAATCGTTTTCTTGAAACTTTTAACAGGAACTAAAAAAAACAAAAAACTTCCACAGTGGGCTATCTGCGAACCGCGAATTGTGGCGTTGTAAAATAGTAGACTTACTGCTTATATATATATATATATATATATATGTCAGAGCAGGTCAAGTGACCACAGAAATGTTTATATATATATAAGCAGTAAGTCTACGATCTTACAACGCCACAACACTGCTCTTCTGTAGTGCTAAGTTGTACACGAGACAATAATTATATTTTATCTCAGAGCAGGTCAAGTGACCACAGAAATGTTAAATATAATTATTGTCTCGTGTACAACTTAGCACTACAAAAGAGCAGTGTTGTGGCGTTGTAAGATCGTAAAGAGCGGTGTTGTGGCGTTGTAAGATCGTAAAGAGCGGTGTTGTGGCGTTGTAAGATCGTAGAGGACTCCAGTATCGATTTAATTTATAAACAGTTTTAATGAAATTAAATAATTCTTTATTTTGTTTTCCGTGTAGAATTGACAAATCAGTGAAGGCCAAAAGAATACTCAGTCGGGACAAATTAGTCGAATTCGAACGTTTAGTTTGAAGATGATAAAAAGGATGTTTTATTTTGAGTTTCGCATAATATTAGCTGGGTCACTTCTCCCAAGTTCTTAAAAACGTCAAGTTCTGAATAGACCAACGATGAAAACAAAACCAAAAATATACGTGTCAGTTTCTTGTAGAATAAAATTAAACTATTCCTGGTTCGCCAGTTCTTCTGAAGAATGAGAAGGTTAATTCAAGAAAATAACGAATAATAGTGATAATATGGTGGTTAAAAAAAATGTATTTCTTGTTAATCACAATGGGCTGTCTGTGCTCTGCCCACCACGGGTATCGAAACCTAATTTTTAGCTTTATAAGTCCTCAGACTTACGGTTGAGTTACATGTGGGCCTTTCAAATAAATGAATGATATAGTATATCAAGAAGCCCTTGCTTCACTTCACCAACTTGATCCAGGTCATATCCTAAAGGATATCCTATTATAAATAGTGTTTCAACCACTTCAATATTTGTTATATCCCAGCCCTGGTATTAGACGAATAAATGAATGATATAGTATATCAAGAAGCCCTTGCTTCACTTCACCAACTTGATCCAGGTCATATCCTAAAGGATATCCTATTATAAATAGTGTTTCAAAAGCCCTTGCTTCACTTCACCAACTTGATCCAGGTCATATCCTAAAGGATATCCTATT
>NW_013671046.1:36136-37190 GCF_000517525.1 Limulus polyphemus
CCTAAAGGATATCCTATTATAAATAGTGTTTCAAAAGCCCTTGCTTCACTTCACCAACTTAATCCAGGTCATATCCTAAAGGATATCCTATTATAAATAGTGTTTCAACCACTTCAATATTTGTTATATCCCAGCCCTGGTATTAGACGAAAGACCTCGTCGGCACTGGATAACCAGTTCTGATACACTCTTCCTTACTTTCATTCACAAGTTCTTATTAATATTATATTAAGAGTGTAAGATCAGTATTTCACCAGTCAACAATTTACATGTTATATCATTCGGTATGTATAACCCTAATGTTTTAGTGTAGGGTTTTGTTTGTTTATATTACCTTTATAGCACAGCCACATTGGGCTATCTGCTATGTCCAGCTCTGGGAATCGAACCCCGAATTTTAGAGTTACAAGTCCGTAAACTTACCGCTGTCCCATCAGGAAAACTTTAGTGTATGGATAAAGTACCCAGTTTTAATACAAGTGTATGGACAAAGTACCCAGTTTTAATATTTAGTGTATGGACAAAGTACCTAGTTTTAATATTTAGCGTATGGATAAAGTACCCAGTTTTAATACAAGTGTATGGACAAAGTACCCAGTTTTAATATTTAGTGTATGGACAAAGTACCTAGTTTTAATATTTAGTGTATGGACAAAGTACCCAGTTTTAATACAAGTGTATTTGTTAGTAACTCTTTTCCTATTTTGAGTTTTAAACTTGGACGCCTTGTATTCTTTTTTTGTTCCCTAACCTTTCGGGAAAACTTTCCACTTTTCAAAATAGACACCTTTCTTCTCACGCTAAGATATGAAAAAACAGAATAACAGGGAAGGTATTCCACAGTTTAGACTAAACCTTAATGCTATCTTAATTGCTACACTTAATTACCATCCTGGTCGTTTCTGTTTATGACCTATAAAAAAGTTAACCCTAACTTTAACCCTAGTTATTAGTACTGGAGTTTAGATAGCACACTTCATTATCATCCTGGTCGTTTCTGTTTATAACCTATAACGATAAAAAAGTTAACCCTAACTTTAACCCTAGTTATTAG
>NW_013671046.1:38117-41223 GCF_000517525.1 Limulus polyphemus
TGGTGTGAGAGGGATTCGAACCCGCGACCCTCAGATTGCGAGTCGAGTGCCTTAACCACCTGGCCATGCCGGGCCTAGAGGGTACCAACCAACAAATCAAGTACTGCGCAAGACTCCACACCAAGTAATTATCCAATCATAATCTTGACAGGTAAAGTAACTTTCTAGACGAGGTTTATATGCCTTTTTTTCATTTCATTCTTACCTTACGATGTTGCTGTTTTTTAAACACAATATGATGTATAATTTGTTAGTTTGTAATTAAATACAAAGCTACATAATGGGCTATCTGTACTCAGCCCCACCACGGGTATCGAAATACGGTTTCTTTTGTGTCCCTATAGTGTTCAGTTTAGAATTGTATCTATTCATTACCGACAATCAAAAGGGGGGATGGACCTCACAGTAAGCCATCCTCTCAAAATATTAAATTCATAATTACGATTCTGTAAACTTTGCTTTGATTTTGCAACAAATCTGGTACGCTAACCACTAGGCCACGTCCTCCCCCTCATGCATGCAAAAAAAGTACTACTGAGTTTGAAAACTATGTGAGTCATTCTTATTGATAATATGGCGTTATCAACAACAATATTTCTATTCAAGCAATGAAAAATTAAACGTGTAAACATTAACTTATTTAATACTGTTTTCATTATAATGGTTTTAAATACAAATAGCTGTAACCTTTAAACATTTGGACGTGATATTGTATTAAGTTGTAAAACACCTAAGCCGAAAAGGCAAGAAATCCTTTTCGATCGCTTGTATCGTTCTTAATTCCAAGTGTTTTTATTAGGCTTGTCTGTAAAGGATCCTGATACAAACATTTAGTATGTTTAGACCGCATGAGACTTACTAAGAAGTTGTAGTAAACATACCAGTAGTTAAGCATGATATTCATCAAATGTACTAAGCCTAAATACCTTTTTTTTTATATACATTATGTTTAATCAAAGGAACTAAGCCTAAACGCCTTTCGGTTATTTTTGTACATGATGTTAGTCAAATGTACTAAGCCTAAATGCCTTTCGTTTTTGTTTTTTTTGTTACATGATGTTCGTCAAATATACTAAGCCTAAATGCCTTTCGTTATTTTTTTGCACATAATGTTCATCAAATGTACTAAGCCTAAATACCTTTCGTTGTTTTTGTACATGATGCTTAATCAAAGGAACCAAGCCTAAATGCCTTTGTCTTTTTACCAACTTATTACGTGTTCATTGTGAGTGGGCTGTTTAATACTCAATAGAACATGTGTTTATTTAAAACGTAATTGAGGTAAATTGTGTTTTATGTTCTTTCTATAGGTGAAGAATCCAAAATTATTTTTTAGAAAGTAAAAAGCTAAAGATTAGAACATCACGAAAAATAAGGTGTTTTGTAAAATCAACGATTTTTCTGCTGTAACTCGGAATCAGTTTTGTAACTATTGACTTCAACGTAGCATTAAATATGTCAGTACTTATCATAAAAAATATTTGATTCTATTATTAAAATATACGAAGTACGTTTCACTCCAAAAGGTTAAATCGAAAAAAGTGTAATTCATTTTTTGAACCATATCTGAACTCAACGACTGTAAGTTCTGGAAATATCTGTTGTTCATAATGATCACATCCACACATGTGCAGTCAGATATCAAATTACCTTATCTTTTTCAGTGACATCCTCAAACTCAGATCTTCTCATACAATACTAGTTTCAGTGTGGCCGGAATGCTGGTAGTTACGAACCGTGAAAAGCGTCGCTGCCGAGGCTATTAAAAAACAAAAGATATAACGAACAGCACACACAGACACACAGACATATACGGTTAACTATGGCGAGTTATATCAATGCAAAATGTACGAATAGAAAAAAAAACTATGATGCTCATTAATATTTTAAGCATCTAAGAGAATGATCACAGACAGACAGACTTGGGTATGTACTTTTAGTTTAGTCTTCTACGGCTTGAGAACTTTTTAGAAAAAAAAAGAAACTCAGTGAATCGCGGATGTAGACTGACTGTTACACGGCATAAAGTCGAATCTCACTACTTATATATGTATACTCAGCATCTTGGAAGGAGAGCTAATACTTCTCATTTTTCATGAATAATTACGGTGTTATAGTTCATCGAGAAAGGAACAGATATTTAATAGGAGCCTGGTCTGTGAATCCAGAGATTCACGGTTCACATCCCGGTAATTTGGGGATGTGGTTGCACCAATAAGAATTGACGATAAAGTCCCACCATTTGGTTGGATAAAAGTTGGAGGAGGATATTGTTGACTAGCTAGCTGCCTTCTCTCTCTAGTCTATCGGTTCAAAAAGCCAGTAAACATCTAGGTTAGTAGTATTGTGTATTTGTAAAATAAAGTTATAAATCAGCGAAATTCTCCCAACTTCGCCAGATTGACTTTTATCAAAATCAGTTCGTAGTATACTTCTTTTCACGGTAATCGTTTGGTTTTCCATTAAAAATACCGAAATTTTACTGAGGATTCAAAGTAAAAAAACATCATCTCCTTTAGTTTTGTCTTTCCTGCATTTTTGTTTCTCGGTTTTCTTGCAAGTTAATCCCCCAATTTATTGTATCTTGGATTTGACATATTCTGCATTTATGTCTTAACTTTCTCCCATATTTTAGTTTGGACGTTTTTTTTTTGTCTGAGTTGTGACTCTTTCGAAATTGATTATTACATGTCTTTGTTTTGGTTTTAACTTCTTTGTATCTTGAAATATTTTTGTCGTGACTTTTCTTCATTTAGATTTTGACCTTATATTTTGGTTATAAGTTTTTATTTGTTTTAGCTTGACTTTTCTTCATTTAGATTTTGACCTTATATTTTGGTTATACGTTTTTATTTGTTTTAGTTTGACTTTTCTTCATTTAGAGTTTGACTATCTTGTAGTTTGTTCTTGACCTTATCTTTTGGTTATGAGTTTTTATTTGTTTTAGTTTGTCTTTTCTTCATTTAGATTTTGATCTTCTTATATTTTGGTTATGAGTTTTTATTTCTAAATGAAGAAAAGTCAAACTAAAACAGGTTTGACTATCTTGTAGTTTGTTCTTGACCTTCTTATATTTTGGTTATGAGTTTTTATTTCTAAATGAAGA
>NW_013671046.1:41874-44497 GCF_000517525.1 Limulus polyphemus
AATGAAGAAAAGTCAGACTAAGACACATAAAACTCATAACCAAAATATAAGAAGGTCAAGAACAAACTACAAGATAGTCAAACTCTAAATGAAGAAAAGTCAAACTAAAACACATAAAAACTCATAACCAAAATATAAGAAGGTCAAGAACAAACTACAAGATAGTCAAACCTGTTTTAGTTTGACTTTTCTGTATTTTGCTCCTTTTATTTCCTGTAATTTGGTCTTGCCTTTCTTGTAAGTTCATCTTGATTTTCCTGCATTTCGGATATAAAAATCAGTTTTATCTTGAGCAAACAAACCCGTGATAATTTTCAGAACCAATTTTACCCAAATGATCAGCTGTCTGACCGGAAGTGGCTTGTTGTTAGTAGTGGAACTAGTTTTACACGAACGTTTACACCCACACCAAACACGTGATTGATGTAAATCACGTCGCCATGTTGAAATAATACAATCACACATTGTTTAAATGGTTCTAACTAAAACTAGTAACGTCCCTGATGCCCCATTCTCTAACCGTGACCCCTCGATGACCAACGACTTCACCAAGCACGTGCAAACTACCACAAAACATTCTTTCACAGTGACTAGCAAACCTGAACTGACGCGTTTCTTTTCTGTCACCAAACTGAGTAAAGTACGATGCTCTAATGTTCACAGATTGCGAAGTTTCAATCTTCAGTATAAATAAAATTACCCAAGTTAACATGACTAATGAAATAAATACGGAAAATTAGGACCACTAAAAACAAAAGTAAAACCTATAGTAAAGATTAAATATTCACTAACGACCTTTCACTAGTTTTCATTTAAGTTTGGTATTGTTCCTGTAGCGTAGATTTAAACTTTATTGTAAAGTACTTTACACGGTATCGTGTATTTACTTATTTTTAAAACTTACAGGTTTATTTCTTGTTAAGCGCAAGGCTACACAATGGGCTATCTGTGACTTACTCATTAAAGCTGATAGCGATAAATATCTTAGAAATATCAATAAGGTTAGTAACAGCAAGTACAGACTAAATATTTAAAATACTTGCAGCTGGAAAAAACGCCGTTTTTGAAGTAATTTATTCTTCCTACGCTCGCCAACAATTATTTTCAGCCTGGATGTTTTCCTTACTATGGTAACGTAGAGCAATAAGAGCCTTAAACTTTTGAGTTAGGGTTGGCTAACGGCTTACTATGTTAACGTAGAGCAATAAGAGCCTTAAACTTTCGAGTTAGGGTTAGCTAACGGGTTACTATGGTAACATAGAGAAATAAGAGCCTTAAACTTTTGAGTTAGGGTTAGCTAACGGGTTACTATGGTAACATAGAGAAATAAGAGCCTTAAACTTTTGAGTTAAGGTTAACTAACGGCTTAGCATGTTAAGATAGAGCAATAAGAGCCTTAAACTTTTGATTTAGGGTTAGCAAAGGGTTTATCATAATAACAGAGAGCAATAAAAACCTTAAACTTTTGAGTTAGGGTTAGCAAACGGCTGGATAGATATTGTTCTCTATATTCTCTTTTCGAAAATTTTGATTTTACAACGAAAAAGTTAAATCGGTTAGACTGAACAAAAATAAAAATACAAGATCCTACAAATAAAGAAAATTACCTGTGTGTTTTATTATAAATTATTTCAATCACCTTTCCATGAAATATGTTGTTACGTAAACGACCGGCTTGTTACTATTTGTCAGTTGAAATGGTTACTCCAATCATCACCGATTACGGTGTGTCACGTGATTGTTTCTGCTTACCTCCATTTTAACCTGTTTGTTTTGTTTTTAGAACAAAGCCATATTGAGCTATCTCTTGTGCTCACCGCGAGGAATCGAACCCAGGATTTTAGAGTTGTAAGTCCGTAAACTTACCGCTCGCTATTTTATCCTGAGAACACAGTTTCAACCCTTAGAAAGTGTGTTTTAAATTAAAATCTTGAAGTTTAGTAAACTCTGACAGTTAAACTCTAACTTCTTTGAGTTGTTTATCAAAACTGTAAATTGAAAAGATGTACGTAATCAAGCACGACAAATCTTTATCTTTATACTGGAAACCAGTAGAACCGTAGGAGTGTAATAACGTTATATGCTAAAAGATGAAATTGGGTTTTGGTTTGAATTTCGCGCAAAGCTACACGAGGGCTATCTGCGCTAGCCGTCCCTAATTTAGCAGTGTAAGACTAGAGGGAAGATAGATAGTCATCACCACCCACCCAACATTTAACACGTGTGATATGTGTTTCACCTCCCTCCCCAACATTTAACAAGGGTGATATGTGTTTCACCTCCTCCCCAACATTTAACAAGGTGATGTGTGTTTCACCTTCCTCCCCAACATTTAACAAGGGTGGTATGTGTTTAACCTCTCTACCCAACAGTTAACAAGGGTGATATGTGTTTCACCTCTCTACCCAACATTTAACAAAGGTGATATATGTTTCACCTTCCTCCCCAACATTTAACAAAGTAGATATGTGTTTCACCTGCCTCCCCAACATTTAACAAGGGTGATATGTGTTTTACCTTCCTCCCCAATAGTTAACAAAGGTGATATGTGTTTCACCTTCCTCCCCAACATTTAACAAAGTAGATATGTGTTTCACCTTCCTCCCCAACATTTAACAAGGGT
>NW_013671046.1:45287-46638 GCF_000517525.1 Limulus polyphemus
CAACAGTTAACAAGTGTGATATGTGTTTCACCTCTCTACCCAACATTTAACAAAGGTGATATGTGTTTCACCTCTCTACCCAACATTTAACAAAGGTGATACGTGTTTCACCTCTCTACCCAACATTTAACAAGGGTGATATGTGTTTTAATAGATATAATAATTCATCACAAACTCTATAAATATTTAATCTTCTACAGTCAGTTTTTACTGACTTTAACCATTGCACAATACACAGTAAGTTGTTTTTTTTTATTAAACCTTTTAAGATTACTGCCCTGAACACACGTGGATAACGAGTTCAACAGTTTGTTCTTAATTGTGCCACCAGAATTAAAAGTTGGCTCTAATTATTTTCTACTTTTATCTGTTTCTTATATTTGTAGATGTTATATTAAAACTAAGCAAGTACCGATAAGGAACCAACGTGCCTTGGTGCTACAAATCAAACGTTATCCATACAGAAGGGACTTAAGCGTATGGCAACTAAACTTTGGGCCACCCTGTATATGATGATGCATTTTGATGAACACTGCAGAGAGGCCCATTGTTTATTTTTAAATATGAGAAATAGCAAGGGACCATCAATGTAGTGCCATTAATATTAACTCCCAATCAGAGCAAGCGACCTCTTTAGAGAGAAAGTAAAATATATTGGCCTGGTAACGAGTATAGCTAATTAAATATACATTTCTCACGTTCTCACTTATAAAGATTAGAATGTCGTCAGACTTCCTGCTGGTGATGATAGTCTTAGGATGACGCTATTCCGTTTCATTCAAAGCGTGGTGTGAATTTAATGAAAATATTTCAAAAACCTGTGTGTTACTAAACCATTAATTAAAATCGTTTCAAAAACTAGTTGGGACTGTCTTAGATCCTTGTGTGTAAGCCTAATTATTAAACAGTTTATAATCTTAGATCCACGTGTGTAAGCCTAATTATTAAACTGTTTATAATCTTAGATCCACGTGTGTAAGCCTAATTATTAAACTGTTTATAATCTTAGATCCACGTGTGTAAGCCTAATTATTAAACTGTTTATAATCTTAAATCCTCGTGTGTAAGCCTAGTTATTAAACAGTTTATAATCTTAAATCCTCGTGTGTAAGCCTAATTATTAAACAGTTTATAATGAAACGGTCAATTCTACTATTCGTTGGTAAAAGAGTAGCCCAAGAGTTGGCGGTGGGTTATGTTGACTAGCTACCTTTCCTCTAGTCTATCACTGCTAAATCCCTCGTGTAGCTTTGCGTGTAATTCAAATCAAAACCAAATGTTATTATAACCGTTATGTATATGTTTGTTTGTAATTAAGCACAAAGCTACACTATGGGCTATCTGTGCTCTA
>NW_013671046.1:47605-61183 GCF_000517525.1 Limulus polyphemus
AACCCGGATTCTAGCGTTGTAAGTCCCCAGACATACCGCAGTGCCACTGGGGGGGGGCACAGATTTTGGTCATGGATTGTTATAAGGTCCAAATTGTACTATTCGTTCAAATAAAAGTTGGTCATGAACGCTATTGGCTAACTGCTTTCCCTCTGGTATTTCAGTTCAAAGCTAGAAACAGCTATCTGCAGATAGCCATTGTGTAGCTTTGAGATTTATTTGAGTAAACTACATTCATTCTTCTATTTTTTTCTTGGTAAAGGTAATTTAAGTCAAGAAATATACAACAAATTTTGTTTTTATATTTCAAATATTGAATCAAACAAAGAAAATTCCCTCTAAATAAGCATCTTGTTTCCTTTTATTTACGTTAGTAACGTGTTTTTGTCTTCAACACTGGAAACCGGGTTTCGATACCCGTGGTGGGCAGAGCACAGATAACTCATTGTGTAGTTTTGTGCATAACTACAAACTATGCATCTTAAGCCTTTTTTGGCTTTTTAACCTCAGCAATTCTTTTGGAATTAACCATGACGATTATCTGTGTAAAATGTATTGTTTTTCTAATCCGAAAAAGAAAAATAATTGCTCATTATTTGAAAATATATTAAAACTCTCTGATCCAATGTTTAATTATTTTACTACGTGAAGACATCTCTGAGCGTTTTTTATAGAAAATTGAATATGTTATATTAAAACTTTTTGAACACGAAAATCAGCAAGCTACTTGACGACCACGGCAAATTGAAATTCGAAGTGAAACGGCATGTATCAGAACTACATTTTGACATTTTGTAGGTAGTTTGACTCCACCAAAAGTTGATCGCTTTTGAGAAAGGTATGTAACAACCCTTTCTGGCACAAATTATTCATATACTCAGGTTATACGGATGTATTCAGATCAGGGATTTAGACATTTCCAAGCTTTCAATATGCGTTGCACTTAATGGCGTTGGAAAACAAAGGAGTATGGATCTATTTGGGGCACCAGGACCATTCAAAAAGAGACCCGTAACAAGTCTTGCCTCTGCTGTGGTAAGCAAAGTGCGGTGGCCTGTAACAGGTGAGTATTCACGAACACATAGTTTATTGGCAAAACATGTTCACGAATTCCAAAAAACAGTCCGCAACATAATTAAGAAGACATTCGTATGGAAAATACACAAGTTACTTCCACAAAATATCCGTTCAACTGATGTATACCTCAAACAGGTGGGTAGTGAAATGCGTATTCATGCTATTCCATAGAAGACATACCAGACAAGTAGCCCATGAATATCTATGCGATCAAACTATTGAAACACATTGTCGGAAATTGTTGTCCTCTTACATTATATGTCTTATGGAAAGTCAACAGAAAGTGTGGTGTGATTTGGACGTGACAATCATACGATAAATACCTTTTCAATTGAATCTACACTAAAGGACTATTCATATAAAGCATGGCTAGAGTTGTCAACATAGACTGTAACGACATGATAAGTTTCCAAAATCATTTTGCAGATACGAGTTTGTTGTTGTTGTTGTTGTTAACCACAAAGCTAAACAGTGGGCTATCTGTTCTGTGCCAACCATAGGTATCTAAAATAGTTTTTTAGCGTTATAAGCCTTGAACTTACCGTTGAGTCATTGGAGGGCCATTTTAAAATAACGACTCAGCCTCTGTAGTCTGTTCGATGGTAATTAATGTAATGTGATCTCTCTCACTGTTTTATTTTTGTGCTTATGTTCACGTGACTGTTTTGCGGGCCATTGGTTAGTGCAATTACAAATCTATAATTTTGGCGCCCTTGTGATATATATATATATCTATTTACAAAACAAAAAGTAATAATTCATTTCATCAATCGAAGCTGATTAATAGAGAAGAGATAGGAATCAGGAGCCAAACAACAAGATGGGTAATAATATCTATAAGAATACGAGCAACATATGGTATCGGTAAGCTACAACAACTTCTATAAATCTACACGCTTTTTTTTTCTGTCATTATTCTTTCGTTACATAATGTTTTGATATTTCTCTACTAATATTTTTTCATTCGTTTATTTGTATTTGATACACAAAGAAATGTCTTCTAAGAATGACCAGGACTAGAACTATGTATATGAGCTGGTTCTGTGCTCCAGGTTTATTCATTTGTACAAGTATACGTAGAAAAAGATACCGTAAAATCTCCCGCCATCTTGGAAGACTTGAACTTGAAGCAGACAAATGTAACGGCACGAGCAGGAAAAGCGCGTGAGTGTCTGAGATGAGGTAATGAAAGCTTTTAAACCAGCTCTCCTTCGAATAAATACACCATAACTGAAGGATAAATACACGACAAGAAGAAAGTGCATTATGGGATAGATAAACCTGGGTATTATCAGTTTGTGATAGAAGAATAATTGTTTAAGAAACGTAGAATACACAGAAGCTGGTATCTTGTTTTACTATAATTAGATATTGTTTAAGGAACGTAGAATACACAGAAGCTGGTATCTTGTTTTACTATAATTAGATATTGTTTGATTCTCGACAACTCTGTTAGATAAAGCAACATTAACGACTGGTTCTGTAAACTAGCAGCAATAACACCCAAAAACTATCTAATTATAGTAAAACAAGATACCAGCTTCTGTGTATTCTACGTTCCTTAAACAATATCTAATTATAGTAAAACAAATACCAGCTTCTTTATTTTACACAAAATAGGCGGTAGCCAAACGGAGAAAGTGGACAATATTATTGTTTTATACAACTGAGGTGGGAAACATTGGTTTTGTTTTATTCAGCAGAGGTGGTGGACAATGTTATTGTTTTATTCGAAATATGTGCAGAATATTGTTGTTGTTTTATCTAATAGAGGTAGAGAATATTGTTGTTGTTTTATCTAACAGAGGTAGAGAATATTGTTGTTGTTATATTTCACAGAGGTGGAGAATATTGTTGTTGTTTTATCTAACAGAGGTAGAGAATATTGTTGTTGTTTTATCTAACAGAAGTTGTGAACAATGTTATTGTTTTATCTAACAGAGGTTGTGAACAATGTTGTTGTTTTATCTAACAGAGGTTGTGAACAATGTTATTGTTTTATCCAACAGAGGTAGAGAATATTGTTGTTGTTATATTTCACAGAGGTGGAGAATATTATTGTTGTTTTATCTAACATATATTCTGAACAATGTTGTTTTATCCAATAGAGGTGATAAACAATGTTATTGCTTTATAAAACATAGATGGTAATTGTTGTTGTTTTTTATCCAACAGAGATGGTGGTTAAGATTGTTTTTTGTCCAACTGAGATGATAGTTAAGGTTGTTTTTAATCCAACAGCGATGGTGGTTAAGGTTGTTGTTTGTTTTATCCAGCAGAGATGTTGGTTAACATTGTTTTTTTATTTAAAAGAGATGGTGGTTAAGGTTGTTCTTTTATCCAACAGAGATGCTGGTTAACATTGTTTTTTATCCAATAGAGATGGTGGTTAAGTATGTTTTTGTATCCAACAGTGATAGTGGTTAAGGCTCTTATTTTATTCAGCAGACATGGTGATCATTGTTGTTGTTTTATCCAATAGAGATGGTAGCTAAGACTCATTTTGTGAGCGTTTATTTTATTTTTGTTTGACAGTGGTGATGTTTGATCAATTGATCTTGTCTGAATTGTTGTGTTACGTGATTTTGATTTGATCATACTGTTAGAACTATAACAGAAAAGTTGAGTTATAGTACTATTTCCAAAGTTCAGGGGATACAACAAAGAGACACTACACACCAAATACCTGATTGGTTGTATTTTTCTAAAGCCTGGGTTTTTTAATTAAATTTACAATATTACCAATAAAATCGATTTCTTTAGAATGACTCAGAAAAAACAAACAACAAAAACACACGAAAATAATAGACTGTTCTAGAATATATAATTACATGTACTTGAATGGAAAGCATTTCATTAACTTGTTTGTTTTCTTAACTTATAATAAGCTACTCGGGGGCTGTCTGCGCTAGTCGTCCCCAATTTAGAGAGAAAGCAGCTGGTCAACACTTGGGTTGCTCTTTTATCAACGAATAATTGGATTGTCCGACACATTATAACGCTCCCACGGCTGAAAGGGCGAGTATGTTCGGTGACGGGATTCGAACCTGCGACCTAGCCATGAGGAAGTTCATAATAAATTATTACATTAATTTTCAGTTAATTGTGTGTTGTTTAAGATAATTGTTAATTTCATAATTGGTTTGCTTGAATAAAGTTAATATGAATGAAGTATTTTAGTGCGAAAAATATCATACTCCAAAATCACAGCTCGATCCAAGTTATATTCTATAGTAGTATAAGCCAAAATACAGTATATAAGTTTAAAGATGCCTTTTTTCGACATACGTCACGTAAAAAAATCGCTTCAATTTTACACGTATTTTTTAAATATGTATAAAAAATGTGTGAATAAAACCTCATGGAAAATGAAAAGAACCGAATCTTTAGAGATTAAAGACTTGCATCCTTACACGGTATATGATGCGGAGCATGGTCTGGTAGTTAGAACTGGTTGCGGGTCCTGTGGTCCAAGGTTCGTGCCAGGATGCTAAACTTTCAGACGTGGCTGTGTTATAAGAGTTATAACTAATTCTGTTATTTGGATAATAAAACTGACGAAATCCATGTGACGGGTGGCTGACTGCTTCCCCTTTTGGTCGTTTCTTCAAAACTAGGTACGGTTAAATCAGAAGCTTAGGAACTATCAAAATAAACATCACTGTAGAGATCGCACTGTTCATTACGGATAAATCGCCCGTATTTAAGGTCAGAGGGAGGTCACCGGTTGCACTGTTTATTACGGATGGATCGCCTGTATTCAAGGTCATTACTGATAATTTGAAAATGTAACCGAATATTATAATAAATATCCTGATAATTTGAAAATGTAACCTAAATGTTATAATAAATATCCTGATAATTTGAAAATGTAACCTAATATTATAATACACATCCTGATAATTTCAAAATTTAACCTAATATTATAAAACACATCCTGATGATTTCAAAATGTAACCTAATATTATAAGAAATACCCTGATAATTTGAAAATGTAACCTAATGTTATAATAAATATCCTGATAATTTGAAATTGTAACCTAATATTATAATAAATATCCTGATAATTTGAAAATGTAACTTAATATTATAATAAATATCCTGATAATTTGAAAATGTAACCTAATATTGTATTACAGGCCCTGGCACAAAATATGTGTGGGTGTAAAGTACAGGTGCTGAGAGAACCTTAAAACCTACAGCTTTGTTATGTAGTACAAGTATAAAAAAAAACACGCAGGAAACAGTTATAGAAGAATGACCATCGCCGACACTTCCAGTTGACCTTTATTGTTTGCATTGAACTTATGAAGAGTGGGATTGACCCCCACAATATAATGCCCCACGGTTAAAAAAAGCAAACATGTTCGGTAACGGAATTCGAAACCCGCAACCCACAGATTGCGGGTTGAGCGCCCTAATCTTTAGGTCGTGTTAGGTCCTAGCTTTCTGAAGTGAGAGTGTCAGAAAAGTCTAGTGCAAGAAACTTCTAGCAACTGGTAGGCTATATCTGAAAGCTTCAACTAGAATATTGAAATGATTAAATCACTTCTCCTTGTAAATGGAACAAGGTTTAGCTCTGACTCAAGTCGGTTGTTGTTGTTGTTCTAGTGCAAAAGTTAAACAATGGGCTATCTGTCCACTTCGGGAACCTATCTCCGGATTTTAGACTCGTAAATCTGTAAATTTATAGACTTACTCACTGGGAGGACGACTTGATTAAAATCTTGATTAAGTTCGATCTGACAGACTATTTATTTAAACAGTAGAAAGAAACGATTTTTCTGGAAAGTTATTGTGTAATATCTTTGAGCTTCCCAGTGGCTCAACGGTAAGTCGGTCGGCTTATAACAGTGAAAACCGGGTTTCGATACCCGTGGTGAACACAGTCCACAAACAAACAAACGTTTGTCTGAATAATAACTGCACAAGTGAATGCATGCCACAATCCACATGAACTGATTTGTTTCCCAGTGGACCAGTGGTAAGTAAGTTGACTGGCAATGCTTTGTGCTAAAACAAACAAAGGTATCTCTGAATAATAACTGCACAAGTGAATGCATGACACACTTCGTATGAACTGATTTGTTCCCCAGTGGACCAGTGGTAAGTATGTTGACTGACAATGCTTTGTGTTAAAACAAACAAACAGAAACGAACAGTTTTAAGGAACCATCGATTGTCGTTTCTCAGTAAACCTAGCCAGGTGGCGAGGGCGCTCGACTCGCAACCTGATGGTCGCGGGTTCGAATCCCCGTCATACCAAACATGCTCGCCCTTTCAGCCGTGCTGGCGTTACAGTGTGACGGTCAATCCCACTATTCGTTGGTAAAAGAGTAGTCCAAGGGTTGGCGGTGGGTGGGGATGACTAGCTGCCTTCCCTCTAGTTTTACACTGCTAAATTAGGGACGGCTAGCGCAGATAGCCCTCGTGTAGCTTTGCGCGAAATTCAAACCAAACAAACCGAAAGAAAAAACAAACACACAAACTAGGCTTTAAATAGTTGTGGAATATACGGTGTTTTGAAAACTCTTTAACTCACAATGTAACTCCATATTTGCGTAGAAACTTCAAAAATATGAAGAATTAATGCCACTAATTTATTATTGTGAATTATTTAGCCAAAAAAAAAAATAATATATATATATACATATGGTAAATCGTATTACCAGTAAACGTAAAAAAAAATAGCTTCTCTTTTGGCTTTACATTCCCGATTCTGTTCAGGTAATGCCACTAGGAAGTAAACTTTGGAGTTGATTTATTATTTTCAGCAAATACAGTCTACAAATATAAACAAATATGCTTTTCGGCTTCATTTCTCTATGTTAGTTTCGTGTGTTTTGGTATTTGTGTAATTAAAAAGTGTCTTGCTACAGTAGCTTACAAAGTTGGGGAAATTGTCTACCATAATCACTGGCTCTGAGGTAAGTAAATCCAAATAGTTAAGACGCCAAAAATCGGGTTTTGATACAACCCTTGAGAAAAGTACACTTTAGAACTATTGCTAGTGGCGACATCTACTGGTATGCTGCATAAATGTTGGTGGCAAACTAAAATAAAATACTGCTGATTTGGCATTGTTTGTAATAGCTGTTTTGACCTTTCGCTCACGTAGTTATAGGTTTTGATTCCATCAGTCTCATTGTACACGGGAACTCATCCTAAAAGAGCTGCTGTTGAGATAGTTTTATAGTCCTAAAACTAATATTGAGTTTTAGTTTCAGAAAAGAAGGAAAAGGCAGATAAAGGAAACGTTTGCTAGACACTTAACAAGAGTAAGTACATTATAACTGTTAAAATTACCTAATTATAATGAACCTTACGTATAATATGGAGTCTTTGAAACACATTTTATTAATCTCAAATTCACTCCCAAGTTCATGATGAATTTCAAAATATAATAATAACATAAAAATTGTTTTTTAATGTTACAAATACCTTTTCTACTACACGATAACTTAAAAGGAGCTATAGAAGAATCTTTCTTTGTCGTTTATAATATCTTCATTTAAGTTCACTAAAACAGGATTGGTTGTTTCTGAGAGTAAGTTTCAATGTGAGATTACGTTCATCAGAAAACAACAACATTTAAAACCAAATTCACTAAGATAGTACATTAATGAACGAGTAGACTAAATGAGGAATTAAATATTAGTCTTTCACACTGGATCCTCATGAATCATCAACTTTAATTAGATTAGATTCCTGATGTCCTGTAAAGGTACAGATGCAAGGCTATTCCAAGTCGTATGGATATTACAAGCTTGATAAGTAAGAGTTATGTTTATAAGGGGCTCAAAAAATGTGGACATTTTTCTTCTTGTGTTCTTGTAACGTGGAGTTTGTGATTCAGAATTAAAGCATTTCATTCTTTCTTCATCAATTCAATCAGACAAATGCTTACTGGTGAAGTTGCACCACTGAAAATATTTCTGTGATTAATGATGTAACAACATATTTTAAGATATATATATTAATTTATTTGGAATCTTGAAGTTCCCTCTGTGAAAATTAATTGACGAAGGAGTCTCTGTAATAACTGAAATAACTAATTGCCTATATATAAATTCATTGACTCTACATGAAATTCCGGGTGATGATGACATTGTAAAAGCCCCCCCCCCAGTGGCACAGCGGTATGTCTGCGGACTTACAACACTAGAAACCGGGTTTCGATACCCGTGGTGGGCAGAGCACATGTAGTCCATTGTGTAACTTTGTGTTTGTCAGTTGATCATCTCTGTAAAAGTTGACCTGCTTTTAACACATGTCACTCATGAACAAGGTCATACTGCTAAAGAATGTCGTAATTTTTATGATCACACGAAAAACCATGACCATTCAATTTTGCCCCTCCAGTGGCACAGCGGTATGTCTGCGGACTTACAACGCTAGAAACCGAGTTTCGATACCCGTGGTGGGCAGAGTACATGTAGTCCATTGTGTAGCTTTCTGCTTAATTACAAACAAACAAACATAAAATATCAAATCATTGAATATTGAGTATTCTCTGGTGTTGTTCCATAAGGTTCTTATTTAGAGTGCTTTTTTTTAACCAAAGCTACATTGTTTGTAAAGTACACTTATTTCATGCAAAATACCACAATAAATATTTTAAAACCTTACACAGTACTGATTCTAGACATGTGCAGTATAAAAGTATCTGTAACATTACGAAGAATTTGTTTTTATTTTATGAGGTTCATTTTGAGATTTGAGATGAATTAGTGAGTTAATTAGACGTGCTTTAAATATTCCACGCTATGTGCAAGTTTTATTAAAAGTAGTTCATGAACTAACTTTTTAATAAGTAACGGGCTTTGTAAGGCTTTTCTTTATTAGTTTTGAAACTATAAGCTTATCTTAACAGCTGCTATTTCAGAAGTAAATTCAAATTACAATGAAGCTGATGGAATCAAAACCTAGTACACCTGAAATATCAAACAAAATCAAACCTATTTTTCTTTTAGTTAATCACGAACGTTTTTGCAGCATACCACTCTTGTGGTGTAATTAATATTTGTGTTAGTGATGTGGTCTGTTGAATTTATTTTGGTATTTCTTGAAATATCAAAGAACTTTTCTTTACAATGAGCCGTTGTACAAATCCTAAAAAGGCATGTTTAGGACTGATATACTTAACAGCAAGCATTGGCTTTAGTAGTAGGGCTGAATCTCTTGAATAATAATAATAATATCACAATGATTCCTCTTCTGCTCAGTCAACATTGTACTTAAAAATGAAACTAAATCATCCCTATCGTCATCTAGCAATAAGTATTTCTGAGTTATACAATTCGGTATAATAATTAATTTATTCCTTTATATTGAGTGGCCATTATGGACACTACCATCCTCATCCACTAACTCGTTTTAAACTTCTTACCCTGTCTTTGATTTTTAACTCTAAGCAGAAACTGGGAACTCTTATCACCCTCTTCAAACCAGTTAATCTTGTATCTTAAACAAGCCCCAACAGTCATTTCATATGCAATCCCCTCGGTCTGTTCCTCCAAATTCTTAATTATATCAACAATTTTATTACGTTTAGCTGGCGCCATCTATGAATCATAAATATAATTACTTTAGACCTTTTTTTCAAAAATATAAAATATTTTGAATAACTTGAAAATGCTGACTGTGTTGCTCATATCACTTCAACAATCGAACATATTTATTTATTAACAGCACCTTAATATCACTAATTCAAAGTACAACCTCAGAATACTGTTATTATTAACAATCCAGACTAACGACTACGAGGTGGCTTTCCAAAATCAATATTACATTTCATGATCTGGAGAAAACGAACAGAAATCAAGATTTCGCCAATACGTGATTTAATTCTCATTATCATAACATCTTTTCTTCTCCTTAGGATTGAATTTTTACCAAACATCCAGTAATGATGTTGAACGATTTTTCGGGGACATTGTTCTTCTCATCATTCTGTTGTTGGAATTAAAATAAGGTTATGAGAACTCGTCGAGTTTACCTGGGTATCCCCATGGACGTCGTCACCCCCTGAAGACGAACGAATCTTACTCGTAAAAGCAATCAGAAAAACACCACTTTTGCATGTGTGCTGGACAACTTCAGTTGTCAATCTACTAACATAAACATGTCATTCATTCTACTAATCCCAGTAGTATTAGTCACATTCACCTCCACTGTTACAAGATAAGAAGTTTCATTCAGTAGTAGGGGGGTGGTCGGTATAGTAGAAGTGCCATAATGCTTGAAGTAACATTCTGCCTTCAACATAACATTACTTTCTTCACAGGACAAACTGTGACTAGCTGCTTTCCCTCTAGTCTTACACTACTAAATTAGAGACGGCTAGCGCAGATAGCCTCGTGTAGCTTTGCTCGAAATTAAAAAAAAACCAAATCACTTTCTTCACAGGACAAACTTTGACTAGCTTTAGCAACTTGTACAACAGGCAACAGCAGACTACTTGTAACTCCTGATTGCTGTTGAGACGTATCCACTTCTTGATTGGCCAACTTATCCCTCAACAGATCACATGACTATTGCGTCACATTCCACAACCGCAGAAACATGGGTTTTGCCCCATAATATAGCACAAAAAAATTGAATGGTTTGTTTGTAGTTAAGCACAAAGATACACAAAGGGCTATCTGTGCTCTGCTCACCACGGGTATCGAAACCCGGATTCTAGCGTTGTAAGTCCACAGACATACCGCTGGGCCACTGGAGGGGCAAAATTGAATGGTCATGGTGTTTCGTGTGATCATAAAAATTACGACATTCTTTAGCAGTATGACCTTGTTCATGAGTGACATGTGTTAAAAGCAGGTCAACTTTTACAGAGACGATCAACTGACAAACACAAATTTCTGTTGGTCATTACTTTAATATTAAAGTTGACAGCAAGCCCCAAACGGATCACCCAACTTCCAATATAGTTTCTTATCTTTACTACCATATTTAAAGTGGAAGCCATATTCCAAACTTTTCTCCGCTAGTTGATCACCAATATACGACCGACAATGAAACAGTGATAACTTCAATTATTGGGCAACATCTGTTCACCAAATTTAATTCCATTTCTGAATAAACCCGAGTATTATTTTTCTCTTTAAACGTGACTTTACAAAATTCGGATCTCGAAACCACGGATTCAATGCAACTATCCCTATAGGCTCTTTCCACATTGTCACTCATTTTCTAAAAGTCGTAGCCTCAGTTATAAAACTGTTTTATACATAATCTCCATGCTACCGGCACACATATTTACTTCACTTACTGTCTTCCATGATTTTAAAACCAGAGCTTTACAGTCTTGTGCTAAAACAACAAAAACAGGAACATAAAAATTCAACGCGGTTGTAATATCAAACAAAAGTAGGTCCTTCCGCCCCCCAAAAAAACGTCTAACTGCTAAGCGAGTACGCTACTATCCGAGCTGCTCCTTCTGCCCTTAGTTAAAAGCCATCGTTCGTATTATCTTAAAGTTTTGCGTTTTTTAGAACCTGTTTAACAAGGGACAAAAAACAAAAAACTGGGCCACTGCTATTATGACGCTGGGCGAGGAAACGCCCTGCCGTGTTCTGTTTTAAGGTTGATTTTTTTCCCACATAATTGTCTAACACGTTATACCTGTACTTCATACAATGAAACGTTTCTTATATACGGAAACAAACAACAGGATTAATATCACAACAAAGACATCCATTTATCTGAATGAAATAGATTAATGGAAAGCATACCGAAACGTCGGAAATCCACTATCCGAGAGACAAGTTTCTAAGAATATTTAATTTTCCTTTTTTTTTAGTACTTCGCTTGCTGTTTTATTCTCATCTTTATATTTTTCCTGTTTTGCGTCTTAATTTCTGAAACGTTACACACACACACAAAAAAAATTATTCAATCTACAAACGCCCTCCAGTGGCTCAGCGGTAACTCTCTGGGCTTATGACGCTCAAATTCGGGTTTCGATAGCCGTGGTGAGCACAGCACAAATAACCCATTGTGTGGCCTTGCGCTTAACAACAAATAAAAAAATCAATCTATAAACACGCTTGATGTTAGTGAAAGAGAAACAAAACTAGTCTACCTATTACGAAAGTTTGATGATGGGAGATTTTACGAATCGAAAAAAAAACAAGTGAACTTTTTCAAATTTGTCACGTGTGTTTTCTCGTGTGAAGTTCTCGCAATAGCATAAAAAATATTCGCACGATGTTTGGTTTCCGAATTACTGCTACAGTCTGGCATGCCTAATTAGTTTTAGTGAACGTGTTTTGGTACAGACCTTAAAATATCCTTATAATACATTTAACTTCACCGTTAAAACATCTTCCGCTAATGACAACTGATTGCCACTATTTTAAACCATTGTTTTTGAAATACCTTTTAGAAAAAACAACCCCATATATCGTATTAAAACTGTTATTTTATAATAAAATTATCTAATTTTGGGTGAGAGATATTTTAACTCTTATTAACAGGTGTGGCTTGTTTATAGCTAGGTGATTAATGGCCAGGCTCATTAATAGATTATATTCATCTAATAAGGTATTTCTAATGAGACTTGGAATAATCGAAAATAGTAGTTCGAGTAATCGATAATTCTACCAATGGATACTCGTAGGCGATCAATTACTTCGATCAATAGCGTTAATTATCTACCTCTACAATGGATACTCGTAGGCGATCAATTACTTCGATCAATAGCGTTAATTATCTACCTCTACAATGGATACTCGTAGGCGATCAATTACTTCGATCAATAGCGTTAATTATCAAGCTCTAGTTTAAAATTGGAAGTTCTTGGCATTTAAAAATGGCATTGGTCCGTTAGATCGTCAGTTGTCTGGAGTCGTGTCAAACAGACTTCACTAGGTGGAGTGATCTGTAGTCTGAACGATAAACTGATCTGTAGTCTGAAAGACAAAGTGATCTGTAGTCTGAACGATAAAGTAATCTGTAGTATGAAAGACAAACTGATCTGTAGTCTGAACGACAAAGTGATCTGTAGTCTGAAAGACAAAGTGATCTGTAGTCTGAACGATAAAGTGATTTGTAGTCTGAAAGACAAAGTGATCTGTAGTCCGAAAGACAAAATGATTTGTAGTCTGAAACGATATATTTTGGGCAGAGAAAGGGACATCACGTGTTTTATTACTCTTGGTATTTTATAAAGTTTTATAATACTAAGTGCACGTGGAAATGATTTAGTAGAAATAGATCTTGTCTGGGTGTTACCTAACGTGAAGTTCACCTGGTGACATACTTTCTTGTCGCTTGATAAACCAGTTGTAATATATCTTACATTAATGTAAGTTATTTAAGAAACATATTATTTTGTCGTTCAGACTACAGATCACTGTGTCTTTCGTACTACAGATCACTGTGTCTTTCGGACTACAGATCACTTTGTCGTTCAGATTACAGATCACTTTGTCTTTTAGACTACAGATCACTTTGTCGTTCAGACTACAGATCACTTTGTATCGGTTTATCTTAAAC
>NW_013671046.1:61487-63515 GCF_000517525.1 Limulus polyphemus
TCAAATGAACTTTCTTTAATCTACAAATAACCCTATATTAGTGATTAATTAATATAACTCAAACACCTAAATAACACTTTGAATAATATTTGTCAGTTTTGTCTATTCAGGTATGAATGATTAAACAATATAACTGAGACACCTAAATAACACATTGAATAATATTTGTCAGTTTAGTCTATTCAGGAATGAGTGATTAAACAATATAACTCAGACACCTAAATAACACATTGAATAATATTTGTCAGTTTAGTCTATTCAGGAATGAGTGATTAAACAATATAACTGAGACACCTAAATAACACTTTGAATAATATTTGTCAGTTTTGTCTATTCAGGAGTGAGTGATTAAACAATATAACTCAGACACCTAAATAACGCTTTGAATAATATTTGTCAGTTTAGTCTATTCAGGAATGAATGATTAAACAATATAACTGAGACACCTAAATAACACTTTGAATAATATTTGACAGTTTTGTCTATCAATGACTTACTCTTTTATATTCACAGGGGTAACCAACATAAAAACTGAGGTTAATGACCAACACAAGTAAATCAACTTTTACCAAAGTTTGGATGTTATTATAATCCGACGATAGCTCAGTTGGTAGAGCGGTGGACTGTAGTTAGATGATTGTTATCCATAGGTCGGTGGTTCAAATCCGCCTCGTCGGAACGTTTTTTGATGCTATAGTTTCGTATTTATTTGGAAATATATATCCTTATAAGTGATTATTCGTTTAAACCTTTCAAACTTTGTGAGTTATTGATAAAAACTATTTTATTCACTTCTATCTGGAATAAAATTAAACATTCAAAGTTTTCTCGGATTGTTGAGAAAATTACTACTAGAAGGTATTAAATCTTTCATTAATTTAGATTCGTCTTCAGGTGTAGCAAACATATTCTTTTTAAAACGATAAGCAGGAAAGTAAAATCACAGGGGTAACCAACATAAAGACTGACTAATCAGGATCTTGCAGATCAATACTAATATAATATTCGCATTTCCAACATAAAATGCTTAATTTTTGGTTTTGTCTTATAATGTCGTTTACTTTTTTGGGGTTTGTACGTAATGATAATTTTTATCACAAATCGTACACGATACATCACACTATTCTCCCCCAACCTGTGGCTCACAAAATATTGTTTCATTGAATTCGACGATTCAATGATTGTAATAACATCCGGATTGTTAGATGGTTATGTAGCATATACATGTTCTCGACTATTTTAACATATTAGTTAGATGGGGGGTGATGTGTTGGTGATTAATTCAGTTATAAGTGAAATTGAACGACTAAACGAATCTTTCTGTACATAAATATATATCACAAACAAAATAGATAAATAATTCAATAATGCTGAGATTGTTTATAATTAACAGGTAGGGAAATAAGTAAACAGTTTTTGTTCTCATTGAAAATCAGTTTTTCTTATATTTTTCAGATAATTGGCGATTTTGTTGTGAAAACTTCTGTGACTAAAACAACCTTAATTAGTACGTTTTAAATACAAATGAATGGGGAACATAGTAATTTGGTGTAAAATCTCAACAGCTGGCAAGTTAGCAGACTCTGAAGTAAATCTGGACGTTAACAACGTAGACATTATGGATAAAATACTTTTATAACTGAGGCTGTGATCTTTGGTTGACATTGTGGGAGGAGTCTATGTGGAATAGGTTGTATCAAAGTTTCGGTTTTGAGACCTGACGTTTATGTAGTAACATTTGGACACAGGAATGATGGTCAAGTTTGTTCCTAAACGGGAGTTAAAGCTGGTGAACAGATGTTGTCCACTAGAGGAACAGTTAACAAAGTTGTCACTGTGTCCATGTTTCATTAAAGTTGGTGAACAGATGTTGTCCACTAGAGGAACAGTTATCAAAGTTGTCACTGTGTCCATGTTTCATTAAAGTTGATGAACAGATGCTGTCCACAAGAGGAACAGTTAACAAAGTTATCACTATGTCCATGTTTCCTTAAAGTTGGTGAACAGATGTTGTCCACTAGAGGAACA
>NW_013671046.1:64129-66749 GCF_000517525.1 Limulus polyphemus
TTGTCAGCTTTGTCTATTCAGGTATGAATGATTAAACAATATAACTCAAACACCTAAATAACACTTTGAATAATATTTGTCAGCTTTGTCTATTCAGGTATGAATGATTAAACAATATAACTCAAACACCTAAATAACACTTTGAATAATATTTGACAGTTTTGTCTATTCAGGTATGAGTGATTAAACAATATAACTCAAACACCTAAATAACACTTTGAATAATATTTGTCAGTTTTGTCTATTCAGGTATGAGTGATTAAACAATATAACTCAAACACCTAAATAACACTTTGAATAATATTTGACAGTTTTGTCTAATCAGAAGTGAGTGATTAAACAATATAACTCAAGCACCTAAATAACACTTTGAATAATATTTGACAGTTTTGTCTATTCAGGTATGAATGATTAAACAGTATAACTCAAACACCTAAATAACACTTTGAATAATATTTGTCAGTTTTGTCTATTCAGGAATGAATGATTAAACAATATAACTGAGACACCTAAATAACACTTTGAATAATATTTGTCAGTTTTCTCTATTCAGTAACTCACCCTTTTATATTCGAACACCAAGTTACATTTTAACGTTTACACGGACATATATTTTAGCTTTCGTTTTACTATTTATAATAGTGAAAATATATTATGATGTTTCACTTGAACATGTCAACTTTAAGTACAACATTACACCTGAAGACGAATCTAAATTAATGAAAGGTTTAATACCTTCTAGAAGTAAGATGACTCATATCAACTTGCTATATATATATATATATATAACTATGAATTAAACGTTAGATAAAGTTTAGCAACGACAACAGCGTAAAGATAACTAGCCGTGAATGTATTGTAGTAAAAGCTAACATATATAGAGTAGGTCAGACGTCACAACAGTATACTTTCTTTATTGTAAAACAGTAACTCAAAGAACGTGTTTTTATCAATAACTCACAAACTTTGAAAGGTTTAAACGAATAAACACTTATCAGGATATATATTTCCAAATAAATACGAAACTATAGCATCAAAAAACGTTCCGACGAGGCGGATTTGAACCACCGACCTATGGATAACAATCATCTAACTACAGTCCACCGCTCTACCAACTGAGCTATCGTCGGATTATAATAATATCCAAACTTTGGTAAAAGTTGATTTACTTGTGTTGGTCATTAACCTCAGTCTTCATGTTGGTTACCCCTGTGATTCTACTTTCCAGCTTAACGTTATAAAAAGAACATGTTTGCGCATTTCCAACATAAAATGCTTAATTTTTGGTTTTGTCTTATAATGTCGTTTACTTTTTTGGGGTTTGTACGTAATGATAATTTTTATCAGAAATCGTACACGATACATCACACTATTCTACCCCAACCTGTGCCTCACAAAATATTGTTTCATTGAATTCGACGATTCAATGACTATAATAACATCCGGATTGTTGAGAAAACTTTGAATGTTTAATTATATTCCAGATAGAAGTGAATAAAATAAAATATTATATTAGTATTGATCTTCAGGATCCTGATTAGTCAGTCTTTATGTTGGTTACCCCTGTGATTTTACTTTCCTGCTTAACGTTTTAAAAAGAACATGTTTGCTACACCTGAAGACGAATCTAAATTAATGAAAGATTTAATACCTTCTAGTAGTAATTTTCTCAACAATCCAGATGGTTATGTAGCATATACATGTTCTCCACTATTTTAACATATTAGTTAGATGGGGGTGATGTGTTGGTGATTAATTCAGTTATAAGTGAAATTGAACGACTAAATCAATATTTCTGTATATAAATATATATCACAAATAAAATAGATAAATAATTCAATAATGCTGAGATTGTTTATAATTAACAGGTAGGGAATAAGTAAACAGTTTTTGTTTTCATTGAAAATCAGTTTTTCTTATATTTTTCAGATAATTGGCGATTTTGTTGTGAAAACTTCTGTGACTAAAACAACCTTAATTATTACGTTTTAAATACAAATGAATGGGGGAAGAAAGTAATTTGGTGTAAAATCACAGCAGCTGGCAAGTTAGCAAACTTTGAAGTAAATCTGGACGTTAACAACGTAGACATTATGGATAAAATTCTTTTATAACTGAGGCTGTGACCTTTGGTTGACATTGTGGGAGGAGTCTATGTGGAATAGGTTGTATTAATGTTGCGGTTTTGAGACCTGACGTTTATGTAGTAACATTTGGATACAGGAATGATGGTCAAGTTTGTTCCTAAAGGGGAGTTAAAGTTTGTGAACAAATGTTGTCCACTAGAGGAACAGTTAGCAAAGTTGTCACTGTGTCCATGTTTCATTAAAGTTGATGAACAGATGCTGTCCACCAGAGGAACTGAAAACAAAGTTGTCACAGTTTCATTAAAGTTGATGAACAGATGATGTCCACTAGAGGAACAGTTAACAAAGTTGTCACTGTGTCCATGTTTCATTAAAGTTGATGAACAGATGTTGTTCGTAGAGGAACAGTTAACAAAGTTGTCACGGTGTCCATGTTTCATTGAAGTTAGTGAACAGATGTTGTCCACTAGAAGAACAGTTAACAAAGTTATCACTGTGTCCATGTTTCATTAAAGTTGATGAACAGATGTTGT
>NW_013671046.1:67466-73213 GCF_000517525.1 Limulus polyphemus
AGATCTGTTGTACAGTTTGTGTCTCTAACAGTTAAAGGAAGACAATATAATATCAGATAACGTGATAAGGAAACGTAACCAGATAGATCTGTTGTACAGTTTGTGTCTCTAACAGTTAAAGGAAGACAATATAATATCAGATAACGTGATAAGGAAACGTAACCAGATAGATCTGTTGTACAGTTTGTGTCTCTAACAGTTAAAGGAAGACAATATAATATCAGATAACGTGATAAGGAAACGTAACCAGATAGATCTGTAGTACAGTTTGTGTCTCTAACAGTTAAAGGAAGACAATATAATATCAGATAACGTGATAAGGAAACGAAACCAGATAGATCTGTAGTACAGTTTGGTGTCTCTAACAGTTAAAGGAAGAAAGACAATATAATATCAGATAACGTGATAAGGAAACGTAACCAGATAGATCTGTAGTACAGTTTGGTGTCTCTAACAGTTAAAGGAAAACAATATAATATCAGATAACGTCATAAGGAAACGTAACCAGATAGATCTGTTGTACAGTTTTATATGGATGACGTTCCAGAAGTTCATAAACCACACTGTTCTGTATGGTCAGTGTTGTACTTACAACAATAGTTTGTCTTCTAAATTATCTTCAACAATATACAAATGGCAAAGTTTTCTGTTTTAGATCTAGCTTTTAATTATAAACCTCAGTAAATAATTAAACACTTCATACTGATATATATATGTACATACAGCAAGTTGATATGAGTCATCTTACTTCTAGAAGGTATTAAATCTTTCATTAATTTAGATTCGTCTTCACGTGTAGCAAACATGTTCTTTTTATAACGTTAAGCTGGAAAGTAGAATCACAGGGGTAACCAACATAAAGACTGGGGTTAATGACCAACACAAGAAAATCAACTTACCAAAGTTTGTAAATTATTATTAACCGACGATATCTCAGTTGGTAGAGCGGTGGACTGTAGTTTGATGATTGTTATCCATAGGTCGGTGGTTCAAATCCGCCTCGTCGGAACGTTTTTTGATGCTATAGTTTCGTATTTATTTGGAAATATATATCCTTATAAGTGTTTATTCGTTTAAATCTTTCAAAGTTTGTGAGTCATTGATAAAAACTATTTTATTCACTTCTATCTGGAATATAATTAAACATTCAAAGTTTTCTTAACAATCCGGATGTTATTATAATCATTGAATCGTCGAATTCAATGAAACAATATTTTGTGAACCACAGGTTGGGGGAGAATAGTGTGATGTATCGTGTACGATTTGTGATAAAAATTATCATTACGTACAAACCCCAAAAAAGTAAACGACATTATAAGACAAAACCAAAAATTAAGCATTGTATGTTGGAAATGCGAATATTATATTAGTATTGATCTGCAAGATCCTGATTAGTCAGTCTTTATGTTGGTTACCCCTGTGATTCCCCTTTCCAGCTTAACGTTATAAAAAAAGAACATGTTTGTTACACCTGAAGACGAATCTAAACTAATGAAAGATTTGACACCTTCTAGTAGTAAGATGACTCATATCAACTTGCTATATGTACATATATATATATATCAGTATGAGGATTTTAATACTCACACAACAACAAAATTAAAACAGGGGACGTAACTCAGATGGTAGAGAGCTCGTTTAGCATGTGAGAGGTACTGAAATCGATACCCGGCGTCTCCAAGTTTCATATTTGCTAACTGTTCTGTAGTTTATAGACATGAAGAAATATTATAGTCAGATCCAAACTGGAAACTTAAACAAAACTTCTAATCCAAACAAATGACGTATCGTTTTTTTTTTTCTGTATAGATAAGTACTCAATGCGTCGATTCGTTATATCCTGGGAACAATTATGTTTAAACTTTTAATCTGTCACCAACTGATCTTTATCCTATTATTCGAAAAACCGGAGATTTCAATGTTTTAGACACTACTCGGTCTTCCATACTTAGACACGTCTATTTGTATATATAAAATATATAGAACGAACATGAAGAGGAAGGTCTTTCGTTTATAAATATAGGTGAGAAGATTAAGGTCTCAAACATATTGCTGATATGTTATCAGGGAAAGGTAGACACGAATTTCATAATGCTTGTTGGTGTATAGGAGTTTATCTAGAGGCAGTCATTAATGCTTTAGAAAGCAATTTAAAGAGCTTAGCCTTTATTATGTAAAAAAATAGTGCAGGTGTATGAACACTTTATTCTTAAACATCCGAGTTATGAATGGTCAAAGATCTCAGTCAAAAAGTTTTATAATAAACAAACTGATGGGTCTTATGATAAAACGATATCACTGTAACATAAACCAACATTACACTATTTCAAAGTTTGTAAAATATTTTATGTTTCTGATGCAGCATCTCATCATCAGTTTCATCTACATTTTCATATTTACTAACACGCCTTTATGTGTGTGCATAACTTTATCAATTTTTCAATCTCCAAATTCACCTTAGGTAAAATATCTAGGATACCGTTAGTTATTGTCTGTTGAAAAGTTAACCTTTTTTAACGTTCAATCACCACATGAGATTGCGAGGTTTACGTTCATTCTACTTACCCTTTCACCTATCTATTTTTATACGCACCGTTTTTATGGTTGTACTTTATTTGTGTAAAACGTTATCAAATGCACTTTTTTTAATCTACAAATGCTCTTATATGAGTGATTAAACAACATAACTGAGACACTTCAATAACACTTTGAAGAATAATTGTCAGTTTTGTGTATTCTGGAACGCACCCGGTTATATTCGAACACAAAATGATATGCTACGTAAACGCTTAATGTAGCTTTGTATTGTTACGTAATCTGAATTTTCTACAAACACTCCACACGCCTATAAATAAAACCAACGCGGATATAAACTTCGGAAGCTATAACTATAACTTTGATTAACGCTTGTCGATCGGAAAACTTCAGATATTTGACCAGGAGCATTTACAAAGTTCGAGTATTACAAATCATTTAACTTCAGTGAATTCTCATCAAACATTAGTATTTTTACAAAAACATTATGTAGCTTCATCGTGGAGAACTCGTCGTGTGTAGCTGGTGAATAACGAAGGACAAAGCTAGTTAGCTCCTCGTTAAGCGAGTTGTTTCTACATCAACTCGTAATTAACTAGCTCATCGTGAACCCTGGACTAGAAAAAAGACTTTATATTGTTTGTAAGTTTGTAAAACTTTTGTTTATAAATCATTGCTTGTAATAGTTGTTTGTAATAATTGTTATTGTAAATTGTACAGTTGTGTGTATATTAAAACATATTTGTGTTAAAAAAAGAAAACTGTGTGTATCAGTCTTGTTGGCAAATATCATAAACTGACTATATATCGGTTTTTACTTAAGTGCTAAATCCAGAGTAAAATTTAACTACTAAATTTAAAGTATCATTTAACTCAATTTCAGGCTATTAGAAATCCTAATACGTAACAATATACAAATGGTAAAGTTTTAGATCTAGCTTTTAATTCTAAACATCAGTGAATAATTAAACATTTCATACTGATACATATGTACATACAGCAAGTTGATATGAGTCATATTACTACTAGCAGGTATTAAACCTTTCATTAATTTAGATTCGTCTTCACGTGTAGCAAACATGTTCTTTTATAACGTTAAGCCGGAAAGTAGAATCACAAGGGTAACCAACATAAATACTGGGGTTAATGACCAACACAAGAAAATCAACTTTTACCAAAGTTTGGATATTATTATAATCCGACGATAGCTCAGTTGGTAGAGCGGTGGACTGTAGGTAGATGATTGTTATCCATAGGTCGGTGGTTCAAATCCGCCTCGTCGGAACGTTTTTTTATGTTATAGTTTCGTATTTATATTTATATTCATTAAAGTTGGTGAAAAGTTTGTTCACCAACTTTAATGAAACTGTGACAATTTTGTTATCTGTTCCTCTAGTGGACAACATCTGTTCACCAACTTTAATGAAACATGGACACAGTGACAACTTTGTTAACTGTTCCTCTAGTGGACAACATTTGTTCACCAACTTTTGTTGTCCACTAGAGGAAGTTCCTCTAGTGGACAACATCTGTTAATCAACTTTAATGAAACATGGACACAGTGACAACTTTGTTAACTGTTCCTCTAATGGACAACATATGTTCACCAACTTTAATGAAACATGGACACAGTGACAACTTTGTTAACTGTTCCTCTAGTCGACAACATTTGTTCACCAACTTCAATGAAACTGTCCACGTTTCATTAAAGTTGGTGAACAGATGCTGTCTACTAGAGGAACAGTTAAGAAAGCTGTCACTGTGTCCATGATTCATTAAAGTTGGTGAACATATGCTGTCCACTAGAGGAACTGATAACAAAGTTGTCACTGTGTCCATGTTTCATTAAAGTTGATGAACAGATGTTGATAATGGTTCCTCGTTATTTTCTGTCATCATAACCAACCATTATGTCCAATGTAGATGGCTTTTATACCGACATGTTTAAAGCCTTTCATTAAGATGATGTATGAAACTGTTTAGCTTCAGATCTCAGCTGTTCATGATTAGTGTTTTTTCACTGATATCCAGACTAAAATATTTCATATTACTTGACAAACTAGACTTTCAATCTAACTTACGTAATATAACCAGTTAAGATTCTTAACTCATTCCTACTCGTGTAATATAGGTATTATGTTATTTGTACTTTATAAACATGGACACAGTGACAGATTTATTAACTGTTCCTCTAGTGGAAAACATCTGTTAATCAACTTTAATGAAACATGGACACAGTGACAACTTTGTTATCTGTTCCTCTAGTGGACAACATATGTTCACCAACTTTAATGAAACATGAACAGCGTGACAACTTTGTTAACTGTTCTTCTAGTAAACGCTTGATAAACCAGATCTCATATTTGTATTCATTATTTCTCATACAATAATAATATTAAGACAGGGGACGTAGCTCAGATGGTAGAGCGCTCGCTTAGCATGTGAGAGGTACCGGGATCGATACCCGGCGTCTCCAAATTGAACCTTTCCCAATAGTTCTTTAGTTTATACACTTCTCTACATGAATAGTTCTTTGTATCTATTATAAATGTTATATTACTCTCCGTTACATATTACTGTTACATTTTAGTCGAACACAAAAATTAGCTAATTTATTAGTGCTGTAATGTTTGAGATCAACTGATGATATATATTTTGGGCAGAGAAAGGTACATTAGATGTTTTATTACTCTTGGTATTTTATAAAGTTTTATAACACTAAGTGCACGTGGAAATGATTCAGTAGAAATAGATCTTGTCTGGGTGTTCCCCAACGTGAAGTTCACCTGGTGACATACTTTCTTGTAAACTGATGAGTCTAATGATAAAAGCAAGTTAATGGAAAATAAAACAAGACCTCTGTAACATAAAACTAACATTACATTATTTCAAAGGTTGTAGTAAATTTTATGTTACTGTAAACATATCTCTTTCAGTTTCATCTTTATTTGTGTAAAACTTTATCAAATGAACTTTCTTTAATCTACAAATGCCCAAGTTATATTGTTTAATCACTCATTCCTGAATAGACAAAACTGACAAATATTATTCAAAGTGTTATTTAGGTGTCTCAGTTATATTAATTAATCACTAATATAGTGTTATTTAGGTGTCTATTTAGGTGTCTTGAGTTATATTGTTTAATCATTCATACCTGAATAGACAAAGCTGACAAATATTATTCAAAAAATATTATTCAAAGTGTTGTCAGC
>NW_013671047.1:0-14932 GCF_000517525.1 Limulus polyphemus
ACTGACTCTACTTGTATACCGGTAATGGTACTGACTCTACTTGTATACCGGTAATGGTACTGACTCTACTTGTATACCGGTAATGATACTGACTCTACTTGTATATTGGTAACGGTACTGACTCTACTTGTATACCGGTAATGGTACTGACTCTACTTGTATACCGGTAACGGTACTGACTCTACTTGTATAAGGTAACGATACTGACTCTACTTGTATAAGGTATCGGTACTGACTCTACTTGTATAAGGTAACGATACTGACTCTACTTGTATTAACGATGTATTGAAAATTCCTGAGAACATTGTTTTGTTAATAATTATTAACTTACCATTAAAATGTGATCCTAAAATTGACATTTCTGATAATTTTAGGAATAAACACGTGCGACCACTTACATTCTATGTAGCGAAACGCAGATGTGTTTTACAAGATGTCGTCATGTCAAGACATCATGCCACCAAAATATAAATGTAATCTTCATCCAAGCGAACAAAATCATGCATTCAGTAATCTTAACACTTTGCATGTAACCAGTCAGAGAAGTGTAATATTGGATCCTTTATGTAAACAGTCAGAGAAGTGTAATAGTGGGTCCTTTAGGTAACCAGTCAGAGAAGTGTAATAGTGGGTCACTTTGCATGTAACCAGTCAGAGAAGTGTAATAGTGGGTCCTTTAGGTAAATAGTCAGAGAAGTGTAATATTGGGTCCTTTATGTAAACATTCAGAGAAGTGTAATAGTGGGTCCTTTATGTAACCAGTCAGAGAAGTGTAATAATGGGTCCCTTAATTAAACAATCAGAGAAGTGTAATATTGGATCCTTTAGGTAAATAGAGAAGTGTAATAGTGGGTCCTTTATGTAACCAGTCAGAGAAGTGTAATAGTGAGTCCTTTATGCAACCAGTCAGAGAAGTGTAATAGTGGGCCCTTTATGTAAACATTCCCGGCTTTCAAAACGTTACCTCAGGTCCCTCCCTAATTATTACTTTCTGGCCCTAAAAACGTTACATCAGATCTCTAATTAATTACTTTCTGGCCTCAAAACATTACACCAGGTCTTTAATTAATTACATTCTGGCCTCAAAACATTACACCAGGTCTTTAATTGATTACATTCTGGCCTTAAAAGCGTTACATTGGATCTCTAATTAATTCCTTCCCGGCCTTCAAAACGTTACCACAGGTCCCTAATTATTACTTTCTGGCCTTCAAAGCGTTACATCGGGTTTCTAATTAATTACTTTCTGGCCTTCAAAGCGTTACATCGGGTTTCTAATTAATTACATTCTGGCCTCAAAACGTTACCTCAGGTCCCTAATTATTACATTCTGGCCCTAAAAACATTACACCAGGTCTTTAATTAATTACATTCTGGCCTTCAAAGCGTTACATTGTATCTCTAATTAATTACTTCCCGGCCTTCAAAACGTTACATAAGGTATCTAATTAATTACTTTCTGGCCCTAAAAATGTCACTGATGAGTAAAGTGGGGCTACCTTTATTTCCAATAACAAACAGTTAAAGTCTGAAAGGGGTTAAAAGGTTCCTTGTAAATGGTTACACTTGCTGGTTCACACCATGAAAACTAATCATGAGAAAAGAAACTTGTCCACGTTTCCTGTTCTTCTCTCTTTTCTCATATTTCGTCAGCTTCTTTCAACAACCTTGATCGAAACATTCCTTTAAATTCTGGGACTCTGCCAAGCCGACTGTCGTTAGTAGCATGCCCTTCCAACAGACAGACGAGCTGGCCATTGTAGTTGTTTGTGTTTTTGTTTTAGATTTTTCTAACTACTATGTTTCCAACAAATCGTAATTTTCAGCTGTAAAGTCACGAGGTATGTGTCGCCTGACAGGCAGAAATCCACCAAGATTACTTCTGTATGATTAAAAGTTTCAGATTGAACTTTACACAACAGTGTACATATATTGTCATGGCTATTTCAGCAATAAGAAATTTGTTATAGAAGTACGAATTTTTGTGAGGTTTGTTTAAAACAATTTTAAAACTTTACGAATTTTGTTTGTAATTAAGCACAAAGCTACACGATGGGCTATCTGTGCTCTACCCACCACGGGTATCGAAACCCGTATTCTGGCGTTATAAGTACGCCGACATACCGCTGTGCCATTGGGGGGCACGAATTTTTACTAGTAAAAAATGGCGTGGGTTGGCCCTGTGGTAGAGCTCTGGATTTCGAAATTGACCACCCGGGTTTGAATCCATGCAACACCACAAAATATTAATCGTACTTTAAACTGTGGGTGCGTTATAAGAGTGACAGTCAATTCATTAGCGTGGATGGCAGGTGCTGCTGAATGACACCTTTCCTTCTTGTCACTAATTTGAAATTAGCGACGTCGGCGGATCGCCTAAGTACCTTTGCTATAAATGCAAAATTACAAATACAGTATTATAAAAATTTACCATGTTTAAATGTTTATTAATAGTTTTAACTATTACAATTTTGATGGCTTGTTACTTTAAGTTTATCTTCTACTATAACTAGTATATTTGTATGTTAGTTTTTCTTCTTATTCTCGTCTTTTGCTGATTGTGTTTGTTGATTTTTGCACAAAGGACTACTCGAGGACTACCTGCGCTAGACATTCCTAATTTTGAAGTAATTGACTAAAAGGAAGGCATCTAGTCAACACCACCCACCGCCAACTATTTACCAATAAATAGTTAGTCTAACCATTACATTATAATATCCCCACAGCTGATAGGACGAGCATGTTCGGTAAAGGGATTCGAATCCACGACCTTCAGATTGCGAATCGCGAGCCCTAACCATTAGGCTGAGCCAGGCCTAAGACGAGCATGTCCGGTAAGGGGATTCTAATCCACGATCTTCAGATTGCGAATCGCGAGCCCTAACCATTAGGCTGAGCCAGGCCTAAGACGAGCATGTCCGGTAAGGGGAAGTTCTAATCGACGATCTTCAGATTGCGAATCGCGAGCCCTAACCACCAGGCTGTGCCAGGCCTTACGTATGCTGATTTAGATCATATTTTTGACTTATTCCACTGGTGCTACTTCACAAAAATTGATGTTTATCTTATATAAAGTTTTGTTTTATTACTATCATCCTTTATGATCTAACTAGGAAATAATTTTTGTTCTACATTTTTTCTTTACGTTGTATCAAATTAACGCTAATAGAATCTGGGTTAATTAACGCTTATAGAATCTGGGTTTGTTGTTAGAGTTCCTTGTCTGTACAACCGGGCATAACGATTCGAGTTTCAAGTGAAAAACCTATCACAGGTATGAACAACTTCCGGGGAAAGATGAAATTATAATACATTTTTTACTCAAACAGAAATAAGAATAACTCGTGGTTCAATGGTAAGTCTAATGGCTTATAACATTAAAAATCGAATTTCAATACCCGTGGTGGGCTAATATGTAGTCTTGCACTTAACAACGAGCGATTAACTTTTTTTTTATAAATTATGAAGATTTTATAGGCCTATGGCTATATATATATATATATTAAAGTCTCAGAACATGTTGTATAAATATTCAGAAAAGCCTAGGAGCGGCAGTCATTACCATTCAAAATATTCGAGTTTTATTTGCTAAACTGTTAAAAAAAATTATCCAAAATACCTGTCTTTATCTAATTGAAGATCTCATAACAAGCTGAAATGTTCCTTCTTAAATAAAAAAATATTTTGCAGTAGTAACAACATAAGTAGGTGTTTTGTTCTGCATTATATTTGTAATCTTTGTTAAAATCTCAAAAGTGGAATCATTAGAGTTAATTAATAAGAACTTTTGATCAAAAGTAAATAAACTAAGGAGAAGAAGAGCCAAAAAGTCATTTATAAATTAATGAACATGGTTCGATAACAAACAAGTACATAATGTCATAAATCAATAAACCAGAAAACTAAAATATACACACTGATTAATTGAGTACCAAGTCTGTTAACAGTACTTTTAGCTGTATGAGCTCACAATCAGAAATCTCGTTAGCATAGATTTGTTTTTTTCTTTAAGTGAATGCTGATTACCTCCGTATTTTTGGACAGACCACTCAATAACATCCAATAGGGGAAGTACGAAATATGTTTAATTTGTGGGCGGAGTTTTTCTCAAAATCTCGTTCTTCATATCATTATACATATCACCGAGGATTACCAGACTTCTGTGTGTGTGTGCAAGTCTTAGATCAGAAGTTTTATCTGACACCATGTAACTTTCACGTTTAATACATTTCTGGTATGTCTTGATTCTGAAATGAATGGCGTAACCTAAATAAGTTTTTCTCTCTTTATTATTGGTTTATATTGAAACAAGTTTTAACTTGATTGTTCTACTTCTTTATTTTGAGAAAGACTGACCTCGGGGTTAGATAACAAGACAATGAAAACGTTGATGTTTTCGATATTTCCGTAAACGCGAACTCGTTAGAGAACTAGGTCGTTAAAATGTATAAGTTTTTGTTCAATAACCGAAGGTTGACTTTCTACATTATAACAAAATGGCGGGTTTTCCAAACATGGCGCCTGTCTTCAGAACGAAAACTGTTGAGTATTGAACCGTTAAACATATTAAACACGTTTTGATAAAAAACATTCCACTAGCCAAGGACTTATTAGTGTTGTTGTTTTGTTTTAGGAGTAAATGAATGACCAGATTACGATTCAAAACCGACTGTTTAATTATGCCTGCTTCTAACTTTTTGAAAAGTTTTGTTTGTTGAATTTCGCGCAAAGCTATTCGAGGGCTATCTGTGTTGTGCCCACCATGAATATAGAAACCCGGTTTTTAGCGTTATAAGCCTTCAGGGGGGCCGGGGTGCTAGTACTAAAGTAGTCTCAAATAATTAGGGCTACATATATTTTCTTTTCTTTATTTAAATTGGAGTTATGTTTAGAAGTGTTTGGTTGATACTGAATTTCGCGCAAAGCTATTCGCGAGCTATCTGCGCTAGCCCCCCCCCCCCCCATTTTGAAGTGATAGACTTGAGGGAAGGCAGTTAGTCAACACCGCCAACTGTTGGGCTACTCTATTATCAACGAAAAATGGGATTAATCATAACATTATAACGCCCCCGCGGCAGAAAGGATGAACATGTTCGGTGATGGGATTTGAACCCGCGAGTCGAACCCCCTAATCACCAGGCCCTTGTTGAAGTTAAGCGTTGTGTTTAAACTAAAATGAGTAAATAATATTTCATAATTTACCTTTGATTTCATTTATACTGTTAAAATGCGTGATAAGTAAATAGCTTGCAATAACTCGCGTGTGAGTTAACTGTGGTGAACTCTAGTGTTTATGTGTTAGCGATGTAACGGTTTTTATTTTACTTTCAAACTATAAATAGAGATTCGAGAATGCTATCGGATGACATACAGTCGTGGTAGACGTTTTAGGGATTTTAAAGGAATATTCCTACCGTGGAGTTACTCTATAATGTGGCGACACGCCCTAGCGGAGGCGACTTGATTTAAGTAGCTTTTAGTCGTGTCAGTCTTCAAAATTTCTGTTCAATAAACGACCTGAAGACATGTTAATGAATAACATCTTAGATTGTGATAGCATCTGTCATTGTGATGACAAAATCTCCCAATCAAATGCACTCTCAAGTTTTACTAGGACTTGAGTGACGGAAATCAAATTGAGTTTCTGTTGCTATTCGGAGAGTCGTCACGATGTTTTGTAAGAAAGACGTTATAGAAACATTTGTTTCTTCAATGTCTCATCTTTCGTCAGCTCATCCCGGTAGAGTGCGTTAGGTTAGCTGGAAAAGAAACTGTTTCCTGTAAAAATGAAAGGGCATACACTTCACTTATATCAGAAACTTCTGGTTTCTTTAGTAACATCTCACTTTGGTGTTGATTTTTCTGCCAATCGGAGTGCCAACGTTTGCCTTGGCTACCAACAACAACAATAAAAAAAGGTGGCGTACAAATATAACCAGTATACTGTGAAATATTATGCATTATTTGATAGGAATGATTGTATGTTTGCTTTAGAGCAAAGCCATATTGGGCTATCTTTTTATCGTTGTTAGTCCGTAGACATTTGTTACGAGAAGCGTCTGACTGAACCAGATCGTACATAATATAATTGTGATAAAAACGTTACAGTTAGTTTCTAAGTCCTTGTTAAGCCTCGATTTCCTAATTATCTTTAACGTGTCACAGGTTTTTCATCTGATACTAAATACCACAACTTTGCTAGGCCTAACAAGTTGACCCACACACACTGTTTTCTGCTACACCCTTCGGTTTAAAACCATATTTTTATAGATGCGATCTTTTCTTATGCTGTTATACCTGCCATATTACACCTTTTGTATCAAATCCAAGTGAAAGTAAAGAAGAACGTAACCATATGTCAACCACATTACATCTTCCATGTCCAGTGCCGATGAGTTCTTTCCGTCAATACCAGAACTCATCAGGCCGGTTGTAGTATTCTAGACGCTATTTATATCGTCAGTTTTGATAACAGTCGTTGTTCATTAAGTAAATGAATTGTAATTATTATCAATTTCATTTACTAATCAGATTTTTAGAATAAGGGTTAATAATACAGTATTATTTATTATATTTTTTTAACGATTACTCATTGTTTTACTATTACTTTATTTGAATCAACTTTACTAGCATTAAAAAGAACTGGCGAATCAGCAAGCTAGTTTTCTTGTCCCTGGACCAATCACAGCGTTAACTGGAAGAAACTATTTTAATAATTCTATGAGCGAAAGTAATATTAGTGTTCTCAAAAGTTCCAATCGTTTACTTTGTATTTATAATACGAACCTTCGTTTTAGCGTAGAGTTTGTTTGTTTGTTTTAGCGCAAAGCAGCACAACGGGCTACGCTCTGTTCACTGCAGTGTATCGAACCCTGAATTTATCATTTTATTTGGGTCCTTGTTTTAGCGCAAAGCAACACAATGAGCCATTTGTGCTCTGCTCACCGTGTGGACTCGAACCACGAATTTTACACTTTATTTGTTTGTTTATTTTTTAACACAATGGTTTATCTGCGATCTGTACACCGCAGCGAATCGAGCTCCGGATTTATACGTTGTAAGTCCATGAATTTTCTGCTGACCCACTGGAGAACATAAGGTAGAGAAACACTGTGTGCTTTGTGTTTAAGACGACATTTATTAGACATTAATCTTTCTTAGACTGACAATATCGTGTTGTTGGTAAGTGTGGAAATATAAACCATTTTGTGCTTTAAATGTTTTGAAGAAGATAGCACATCGTGGTTCCTCTATTTTATGATAGGATTACGCAGATTTTATTGTGTGGTAATCTCATATTTTGCAGCATGAGCTTAAGCTGTTAATTCACTAGGTGGCATTCTTTAACAGCTTACTTTTATGGTGTTAACATCTCGTTTAATAGATGTCTCCTTTAACATTGGCACAGCGGTATGTCTACGGACTTACAACGCTAGAAATCTGGTTTCGATACCCATGGTGGGCAGAGCACAGATAGCCCATTGTGCAGCTTTGTGCTTAACAAACCTTGGTCTTGAAAGTGGTACCTTTTTATATTTCTCCCTTTCTTTGTCCACATTAGTTTTATGTTTTCTATATCTGCATCGAAACGTTTTCAACTAGTTCCACGCTTCGTTGTAGTAGTGTTGTCTCTTCAGTGAGACACATTTTCACTAAGCCTACTTTAGTTGTAGTAGTGTTGTCCCTTCAGTGAGACACATTTTCACTAAGCCTACTTTAGTTGTAGTAGTGTTGTCTCTTCAGTGAGACACATTTTCACTAAGCCTACTTTAGTTGTAGTAGTGTTGTCTCTTCAGTGAGACACATTTTCACTAAGCCTACTTTAGTTGTAGTAGTGTTGTCTCCTCAGTGAGACACATTTTCACTAAGCCTACTTTAGTTGTAGTAGTGTTGTCTCTTCAGTGAGACACATTTTCACTAAGCCTACTTTAGTTGTAGTAGTGTTGTCTCTTCAGTGAGACACATTTTCACTAAGCCTACTTTAGTTGTAGTAGTGTTGTCTCCTCAGTGAGACACATTTTCACTAAGCCTACTTTAGTTGTAGTAGTGTTGTCTCCTCAGTGAGACACATTTTCACTAAGCCTATGTTAGTTGTAGTAGTGTTGTCTCTTCAGTGAGACACATTTTCACTAAGCCTACTTTCGTTGTAGTAGTGTTTTTAGATAGTTGACGTAAATTAGTTTATGTTATTTTTAGATAGCTGACGTAAATTAGTTTATGTTATTTCTTGATAGCTGACGTAAATTAGTTTATGTTATTTCTAGGTAGCTAACGTAAATTAGTTTATGTTATTTCTAGATAGCTGACGTAAATTAGTTTATGTTATTTCTAGATAGCTGACGTAAATTAGTTTATGTTATTTCTAGGTAGCTAACGTAAATTAGTTTATGTTATTTCTAGGTAGCTGACGTAAATTAGTGTATGTTATTTCTAGATAGCTGACGTAAATTAGTGTATGTTATTTTAGATAGCTAACGTAAATTAGTTTATGTTATTTCTAGATAGCTGACGTAAATTAGTTTATGTTATTCCAAAGTTCTTTAATTATCTGATTGAAACGAGGGCTAAATTCAGTCTAATATTGTTGTTTTTTTACTTATTTTGATGCACGAATATAATTTCAACTCAACTTCGGTAACGTGCTAGTTTTGTGTTTTTGCTGCAGCAATAAATTTGGTGGACACGTATACTTCTGGGTGGTCCTTAAACTTAAAATTCATAAGGATTTATTTATTTCTTTGTTTGTGTGTGTAAGCTGAAGAGATTGAAACATGGATAGAAATTATTTAATAATTGTAGTCATTGTGTGGTTGAGACGTTATATAGTCGTAATTATCTAGCATAATTATCGTTATTACATTTTTTCAAAGTTGACATCGGAACACTGTGATCTTTTATGTCATAGCACTTTGTAAACGTTTTAATGAACGAAAAAGAAATGGTCCAGAATGAGTGTCTTTCTTGACCAGCAGCCAGGGGTCAAAGATATTAATAAAACGGTGATAACATCAGAGGAAACAGACTTCCAGAAGTACGGGAATGAGGCGGAAGGATATGTTTAGGTTTTGTTTTTGTTGTTTGCCTACAGTATAACTCCTCACCGCTCGTGCCGGCAACATTTAGTGATCTTGTCTGTCGGATAGGAAACCCACACATCAAGTATCACACACATTTAAAACTCGTTTTTGAAAGTACTTTGTTTTTATGTGTGCGTTCACGTCTTGCAGAGAGCATGCATAATTTGTTTAGTGAGAAAGTAAGCAAAAAAATAGTTACCGTATATGAAAGAAGTGAAAATATATAGAGCTGAAGAGTAGTGATAGCTACGAAACCGGTTATTTAAAGAACAAATAAAATAACTTGTTGTGAAATATTGTATCAACAGAAAGTGAATTTTTAAATTTCAAATTAATATTATTATATGTATATACAGGGTGATCCAACAAGAGACGCCTCATTGATTTATCATGGGGAAAACCTAACACACTAACAACACAAGCATACTAATTTGAAATATAATACCTGGTTTGTAAAGATGTAAGCTAGAACGCTTAGCTTTCAACAATGTCAGTTAGAAAACTTTACTTGTAACAGTGTCAATTAGGACATTTGACTTGTAATAATGTCAATTATTACAGTTGTAACAGTGTCAGTTAGAACACTTGGCTTGTAACAGTGTCAGTTAAAACACTTGGTTAGTAACAATGTCAGTTAGAACACTTGGCTTGTAACATTATCAGTTTTAAGTTTGGACATGCCTCCCAACAACTATGAAATGTGGATATCGAAACCTTTGGTGTTTTTTTTTGGTCTTCCCATAATACACCAGTTTCCCAACTGTTTTCTTACCCATCTACGTTAGACTATCAAACATTGTTTCCAGACATTCTACGAAACCAAAACGTTTTGTAAGCATTACGAAACATCATTTAAACGTGAGCCGTGGTTACAGGGTTGTAAATCAAGACACAAGGTAATGTGTCGCGCGGCCAAAACAACCTGCTGCAGGACACACTGTGATAGTTTGGCTATTTTCTACCTTTTGTATCTCCAACTGTGGTAATCCAAACTATCCCAGATTTTCAGTGGATGTGCTCTACTGGACTCGTACTTTACATACCAAATTTCAAGTCAATCCTTTAAGAAATAAGTGAGATATAACATCTCCAATTTTGATTGAGTTTCTTCTTCTTGTTTTTTTTTCTTCTCACCAAACGCACCGAAAATTTAGTTGATAAAACACATACTTAACTTTGATGAATTTTCTTCAAGTTTTGTACTCTGATACATGTTTATAACCTATAATTAGGTGTCAAATTTGGTCTCAATATAAACCACGTGTGCAAAGTTATTCAACAAAAAAACAGCTCAGTTTTGAACAAAACTTTGCATTTGATAGAAAAACATATTTAACTTCTATGGATTTTTTTTAAATTTGGTACACTGATAGATATTTACAACCTACACTTATTAGTCTCATTTGGTGAAAATGTAAACCACGTGTGCAAAGTTATTCAACAAAAAACCGCTCTAATTTAACGAACTCTTTCCGCACGCCTGCACAAAAAGTCACGTGAGCTATCGGTCTAAGATTTTTACTACAGCTTCACCTAATAGTAAAAGTGGACCGTTTTTAGTTCCTTGTTATTCGGACTAAAGACGGCTTATTTAGAGCAGCAAAGCTATTAGGTGAAAGGACATGCAGATACATAAGTATTAATTTGGCCAAGCAAACTAGATTAGCAGTTTCTAGCTCAAGTTTTCAAAAGAATCATACGAGTAGATGGTTATTATTGATTATTCATTGCCAACTTTTCAGCACAAATTTACTAAATTCTATGAAATTCTCCTAACTAAAAAGCGTTTAGCGTCACGTGATAATAGCTTAAACAGTTAGCGTAAATAATGATGATACGGCTGTACTGATTGCATGTTGATGATGACAAGAAACTGGTAATCTAAATTCCATGGCGTTACTATAAAGGAAGCTATTAACACTGCTTTAGAGAGAAAAAACTAACACCATATATTTTAAAGAATCTGTTTGGTTCTGTAAAGTATAGGTCCGTTCCGAATAATAGGGTTGCGATACTAAAGCTAATGTTGGTTACTATCGAGTGTCACTTTCTACTTGCTGTGGTTTATTGGTGTGAATTGATAAAAAGCCATGATATCTATTCAAAAACACCTTTGGTGTGAAAAAAGGTGTGATAAAAAAATGATTGAATGTTCGACATAAAAGAATGAAATCAAAATTGGTGGTCAAACTGATAGCTACACTTAAAACATCGATAAGAATTTTACAGCAAATATTCATTCATTAGTTAGCTAGGCCGCGTTTATTGTTCAACTTGGGGCATGATGGTGGGTAAAACAAAATCCCTTTTTGGCCCCACCTTTTTTTCACACCTAAGTTATTTTTGTTTAGATGTTTTATAGAAGTTACTGATAAATAAATAAATATATATATGTACGGTGTCACTGATAAATATGACCTGCTAAATAAATCCTACCATATTTGTTTTAAGACACTAAATTTAATATTACCATGAAAAATGTCCACCTGGCGTTTTCTAACGGTAATAATCGGATACACAGACTCCCCAAGAGGTGTCAGTAGCAACTTGTAAGCCACGCTGGCGCCTGCCAGTGACGCATTGTAACTATTTAAGTAACTAAATGAAAGTCAAGTTGGTTTCTTCCGTTACTTGATAAGCTGTTCACTATTTTATCTCGTATGATATTCGAGAACCGCCTGGAAAGATATGAAATATTTAACGACAGATCAGCAGCACGAGAGAATCCTGTTCTCTAGCTCAACCGATGCTGACGTTAACCACAAAGTATGCCCCACGTGCCTATGGGGACCCATAAAAAACGAACTTGTCCAGGTACAACGTGCCCTATTCCTTAGAGTGGGGGGTGAGGGGAATTGCACCACAGTTTCATACAGATGAATATACATCAATTTTGACAATCGGTAAGAATACGTTTTGACGTTGTTTTTTTAGGCTTTACAGCTGTGTACTGAAACACTAATGGTCTTTACGAAGTGAATATTTGATGTAGGCTGGAGATAACGCTACAGCTACAGTGACTTCATGATCTTCGTAGAGTTATCTCTGGAAAGTAATGTAAACAAGTGTCCAATCGTGACAGAGTCATTGAACACTTAGATATACAGTTTATATTAGCAAGTGTGTGAGGACACTCAAGCTTAACAGCTGTTAACCGATTGTGGTTTCCAACAGGATCTAAAACTTATATTAATATCGATCCGGGACTCGATCCCTGCGATGGACAGAGTGCAAATAGCCAATTGTGTAGATATCTTAACCCAGAAATATTTAACTTAAAGATTTACCAGTAGTTGAGCCCTTCTAGTTAATACAACATCAAGTAAACATTTCCACAATGTTTGTTACCTTCATATATTAATATGTTTTGTAGCTGACCAAACAAGACGGATATATAGTAAACATACATTTATCTAAGAAATATACCCTCCCCCGATGACTCAAGGTTTCAATAAATGCGGTGGGCAGAGCACAGAAAGCCCATTGTGTAGCTTTTTGATTAACAACGCGCAAAAAAATCACTAAGAAACATTCTTTGCCACACTTACAAATAACTTACGATACAAATTTATCTTTAATGATAGCAAATCACTTCATTTTATCCGGCAGAGGGCAGCACTGTCTATGTGAGGATGGCTCGAATTTGTTCACGGAAATGGTATTTTAAATATCTCCTCAATAGTCCGTCAGAGCTTTACAATACTATACAATGTTTCTTTATTTAACAATATCTATGTAATGACTGAGTCACAAGTTCTGGGAATGTCTGTAAATATCACAGCAAAAAGATTGAATTTCTTGTTCTTTTTTATTACATGATAACTCAAAAACCAAAACGATGGCATCAACCAATTTCACTGAGGTGACATAGTTTCAAACGGAGTATCCGCTTTTATAAGTTTTATTAATAATTAGTAGTAATTAAAGTGAAATCATAATTCTAGTGTAAACGGTGTTATCGTTAACCCTTGAAGTTAGCTTTTTTATAAATATTTGGTGTTCCGTTTAAAAGCTTAAATACAGGGTGAAACAGGAATTACCAACCAATAATAGATAAACAATAAATATTACTGTTGGAACCTCATTATATTTAGAACTTGGTTGTTAGTACAACCTTCCTATGTCTATTGAAACACTGCATTAAAAAAACAAGCAAACAACTAAAGAAAAAACTTTTCAAAAAAGGATGTAAATGTAGGGATGGCTGATATCAATCCTTCAAAAATAATACAAACAAGATAGTAGGGATGGCATTTACGTCATCCTTATATAACAGCACAAGCACACAGTGTAGTAGAATGTTAACAGACAAAAATATAATAAGTTAAAATCAGTTGTGATTGAATAGTTATGTATATTGCTACATGTTAATTCTTGCCTGTGCCATCCTTACTATCTTGTTTACATTGTTTTTGAAAGGATGCATATTAGCCATCCTTACACTTACTTCCTTTTTTGAAAAATGTTTCGTTTACTTGTATTTTCTATAATTCTACATTTTTGGTTTCTGAATCTAAGTTTTTCAAGACATTTTAATCACTGGTTTTGAGATATTAGAAGTGGAAACGTACAACTGATACGTAGAAAGGATTCGACTTTGTGAGACATATTTCTCAAAAATGATTTATTTTTTAACTTTGTTGTTCTCAACGTCCTTCTCCATAACAATGAGTTGTTAGATTATGTACATAGAGCGAAATAAAACAACTCTCGTCAAAGCAACTCTAATGAACATTAGGCTACACCAGTTTGTCACAAAGAAAGTGGTGAACATTAGGCTACACCAGTTTGTCACAAAGAAAGTGGTGAACATTAGGCTACACCAGTTTGTCACAAAGAAAGTGGTGAACATTAGGCTACACCAGTTTGTCACAAAGAAAGTGGTGAACATTAGGCTACACCAGTTTGTCACAAAGAAAGAGGGATAGCCACTCTTCTGTAACCTGACACAAACCATATGCTGCGACAATGTGACGTGGAGGGGAATTAGGGTAAGGATTTTGCACGTGCTGTGGCGCCTGTGATAACAGAGCGAGAAAATGAGATACTTAACGTGGAATGATAGATACATTTGACTGAATGTAGTCGACGAACTGAGCTTTAAAACACGAAAAATTCGACAGAACGTGTTTTAGAATTAACTCCAGTTGTAGGTGTTTAGTAATGGTCTACATTATCAATACCACAATTGTATGTGTTTAGTAACGGTCTATATTATTAGTCTTACAATTGTATGTGCTTATTAATGGTGTACACTATTAGTCTCACAGCTGTAGGTGTTTAGTAGTGGTCTACACTATTAGTCTCACAGTTGTAGGTGTTTAGTAATGGTCTACACTATTAGTCTCACAATTGTAGGTGTTTAGTAATGGTGTACATTGATTTTTACACTATTAGTCTCACCACCATTACTAAACACCTACAACTGTGAGACTAATAATGTACACCATTACTAAACACCTACAACTGTGAGACTAATAGTGTAAACCATCACTAAACACCTACAACTGTGAGACTAATAGTGTAAAACATCACTAAATACCTACAACTTTGAGACTAATAGTGTAAACCATCACTAAACACCTACAACTGTGAGACTAATAGTGTACACCATCACTAAACACCTACAACTTTGAGACTAATAGTGTAAACCATCACTAAACACCTACAACTGTGAGACTAATAGTGTACACCATTACTAAACAATTACAACTGTGAGACTAATAATGTAAACCATTACTAAACACCTACAACTGTGAGACTAATAGTGTACACCATTACTAAACACCTACAACTGTGAGACTAATAGTGTACACCATTACTAAACACCTACAACTGTGAGACTAATAGTGTAA
>NW_013671047.1:15782-19631 GCF_000517525.1 Limulus polyphemus
TAAGAGCTGTCAAAGCGCCCCCTTACGTAAGATACAGACATGCTCAACAAACTGTTAGATCAGTGTACGTTTTTATGACAAACTTCACGAATTGTTATACTAATGTACACCTTTAATAATCAACGTAGGCTATGAATTTAGTGGTATGATACAATATCATGATACAGCTTAGGAAAGTATTATTTGAATTATAATATACCATAAACATCCAGTGAAGGAGAGATTTAATTTCATCACATCATTGGATAACGGAAAATGTAGTGTTCTACTGTTTTCATTAATATCGCTTCTGGACGTTAGGTGTTTGTCGTTAAATCACAGTCTGATTGAAATGTTTACTAAAATTACGAAATAAGTTTTATTATTTCATTCTCTCTCTTCTAATGATCCGAACTGTTGGTATTACTTTGAATCCAGAATCCAGAGATTAGGAAACAATATCGTGTTTCTTGTACGCGAGAGCGTGGGAACGCTTCTACATTTTAAAACGAATTAAGAAGGGGGAAAAAAACTCTTAAAAATGTTTATAAAAACAGAAGCAACAGAATGCTTCAAAGTTACTTTCACTGAGTTAAAAAAAAATAAGCGGTCTTCCGGCGAAAGGAAGAACTAAATATCAAGAAGAAATCTGAATAGTGCACTTTGTCTAATCAAATTTTTTTATACTAAACAAGAGAGAAGGAGAGGATGTTATTTCTGGGCTGAGCCGTTTTCCCGCTTAAAGAAACAACCAAAATCACACACTTGGTAATTTTCAAACATGCGACAACTATTTAAAATATTTACTTTTTTTATCACTTAAAGTAAAAAAAAGTTGAACGAACTGTTCTAAGCTCCTGGTAACCGATAAATAAGGATGGGGCAAACATTGTAGAGACGTTTAAGCTTTTCATTTATAAAAAAAATAAAAGATTTGTTCATTACCATTAGAAGGAAAACATTCAGAGTTATGTTAAAGTCTACATCATTAGTCTTACAGATGTAGGTGTTTATTAATGATCTACATCATTAGTCCTACAGTTTTATATGTTTAGTAATGGTCTACATCATTAGTTTTACAGGTGTAGGTGTTTAGTAATGGTCTACACTATTAGTCCTACAGGTGTAGGTGTTTAGTAATGGTCTACATTATTAGTCCTACAGTTTTATATGTTTAGTAATGGTCTACGTCATTAGTCCTACAGTTTTATGTGTTTAGTAATGGTCTACATCATTAGTCCTACAGTTTTATATGTTTAGTAATGGTCTACATCATTAGTCCTACAGTTTTATATGTTTAGTAATGGTCTACATTATTAGTCCTACAGTTTTATATGTTTAGTAATGGTCTACATTATTAGTCCTACAGTTTTATATGTTTAGTAATGGTCTACATCATCTGTGTGGGACGAAAGTGGACGTTGTAGAGTGAGAATACTATGTGGGACGAAAGTGGACGTTGTTTAGTGAGAATACTATGTGGGACGAAAGTGGACGTTGTAGAGTGAGAATACTATGTGGGACGAAAGTGGACGTTGTTTAGTGAGAATACTATGTGGGACGAAAGTGGACGTTGTTTAGTGAGAATACCATCTGGGACGAAGCTGGACGTTGTTTAGTGAGAATACTATCTGGGACGAAGCTGGACGTTGTTTAGTGAGAATACTATCTGGGACGAAGCTGGACGTTGTAGAGTGAGAATACTATGTGTGACGAAAGTGGACGTTGTAGAGTGAGAATACTATGTGTGACGAAAGTGGACGTTGTAGAGTGAGAATACTATGTGGGACGAAAGTGGACGTTGTAGAGTGCGAATACTATGTGTGACGAAAGTGGACGTTGTAGAGTGAGAATACTATGTGTGACGAAAGTGGACGTTGTAGAGTGAGAATACTATGTGGGACGAAAGTGGACGTTGTTTAGTGAGAATACTATCTGGGACGAAGCTGAGCGTTGTTTAGTGAGAATATTATCTGGGACGAAGCTGGACGTTGTTTAGTGAGAATACTATCTGGGACGAAAGTGGACGTTGTTGAGTGAGAATACTATGTGGGACGAAGCTGGACGTTGTTGAGTGAGAATACTATGTGGGACGAAGCTGGACGTTGTTGAGGGAGAATACTATCTGGGACGAAGCTGGACGTCAGTAATGAAGTTGAATATTCTGTTATATATCAATCCAAAACAATTTCCGGATATCAGCTCCGGTGGAAATTAAGTAATTTATGTCAAGCTATTTAATAGCTGGACTTGTGACAAAATGGAACCTGCCCCTTTCGGTGTAACCTTTACAATTTCTACAACTTAAGTTTAAAGGCATGATCAAACCTGTTCCAAGATGATTTTCTTTTGTAGTATCCGGCTAAGTTTCACAAAATCCTGTTAATGTTCTGGCATCTTGGAATCAAAAAAAGGAAAATAATCCGATTAGCACCATTTATAAAATAAACAGGTTGAGTAAACAGATGAGATATTTAAACTGTGGTGTTGCCCGCAATTAGAGTATATGTACGGTATCTGTACTAGCTGTCTGTCCGAAGGTGTGTGTGTACGGTATCTGTACTAGCTGTCTGTCCGAAGAGTGTGTGTGTACGGTATCTGTACTAGCAGTCTGTCCGAAGAGTGTGTGTGTACGGTATCTGTACTAGCTGTCTGCCCGCAATTAGAGTATATGTACGGTATCTGTACTAGCTGTCTGTCCGAAGAGTGTGTGTGTACGGTATCTGTACTAGCTGTCTGTCCGAAGTGTGTGTGTGTACGGTATCTGTACTAGCTGTCTGCCCGCAATTAGAGTATATGTACGGTATCTGTACTAGCTGTCTGTCCGAAGTGTGTGTGTGTACGGTATCTGTACTAGCTGTCTGTCCAAAGAGTGTGTGTACGGTATCTGTACTAGCTGTCTCTCCGAAGAATGTGTGTATGGTATCTGGGCCAGCTATGGGAGGGACTGAAAAGACATGTCACAACTATTGTACATCCAGTCACATGGAATTGTCATCATAACTAAGTAACGGACGTTCATAAAAATATTAATACTCATATTTCTATAGGTAATCAGTTTGTATGGAATATCTTATTTTTAGCTTCTATTATGGTGTAGAGCGATTGACAGTAGTGATGTGTTAAAAATGTAGGTGTTTCAGGTGGGTCACACCAGTGGTTTGAATGTAGGTGTTTCAGGTGGAAGAGAAAATGTTTTGTGATGTGTTAAAAATGTAGGTGTTTCAGGTGGGTCACACCAGTGGTTTGAATGGAAAGAGGAAATGTTATGAAAGTTATCCCTAGCTTTATGGGTTGGAGTCTCTTCAAAAATCAAGGTTGTATAGGTCGAGTAGCAATGACCTGCTGTTAATTTATATTTTTATTTACTTCAGTTTCAGTGGACTTAGCTTTTTCTGCTAGTGTGTTTTTATACCCGAGCTTTGTATTAAAAATAAATGTGAAGCCCAATCTAGCGTTCTAATCCCACTTGTCACCGAGTTATACTGGTTTCGGGGAATTCCACTCCTCATCAGCATCCCTGGACAAGGACAAAAGGAAAAATCAAGGCTAGGCTTCTTGTAGTGATGAATGTATGTTATATGAATGATATTTTAACTTTAAAAACTAAGGCTAGGCTTCTTGTAGTGATAAATGTATGTTATATGAATGATATTTTAACTGTAAAAACTAAGGCTAGGCATCTTGTAGTGATGAATGTATGTTATATGAATGATATTTTAACTGTAAAAACCAAGGCTAGGCTTCTTGTAGTGATGAATGTATGTTATATGAATGATATTTTAACTGTAAAAACCAAGGCTAGGCTTCTTGTAGTGATGAATGTATGTTATATGAATGATATTTTAACTGTAAAAACCAAGGCTAGGC
>NW_013671047.1:20494-24139 GCF_000517525.1 Limulus polyphemus
ATTGTCCTTTACATGTTACACTTGTTATTGTCCCTTACACGTTACACTTGTTATTGCCCCTTACATGTTACACTTGTTATTGTCCCTTACACGTTACACTTGTTATTGTCCCTTACACGTTACACTTGTTATTGTCCCTTACACGTTACACATGTTATTGTCTCTTACACGTTGCACTTGTTATTGTCCCTTACACGTTACACTTGTTATTGTCCCTTACACGTTACACTTGTTATTGTCCCTTACACGTTACACGTCACTTTAGTTGACATATCTTCAAGGTAGCGATAGTTTTCTGTAAATCTTGGCTTGTAATAAGAAAATCGCATATTAATGTTGCGTGTTTAGATGTTTTATTGACTTGTTTATTTTAACTTATTGAATATTACCATATCTTGTGTAAAAACTATTTCAATTTAATTTATAATCGTGATAACTCGACTCGGCTACTGGTTTAGTGCTGAGAAAACTTAGATTCGTCACATGGGTAAAAGAAAATGGCGAACTTCTCCGTCCGATCCGTTTATCTTGGCCTTAAGAATAATAAACAGAAACATGATTAATTTGGTTTCTGATGACGAGAGGGAAGATCCTATTGCAGTACGGACCATAGTTTGGTTTTGTTTTTGTTTTCTCTTCTTCAAATTGGAAGAAAAAATAGACCGTTTTTTGTTTCTTGTCTTCGAAAAATCAAAAAATAAAGTACCAGAGGGAAGATAACATGTGTAACATGTAAGGGACAATAACATGTGTAACGTGTAAGGGACAATAACAAGTGTAACGTGTAAGGGACAATAACGAGTGTAACATGTAAGGGACAATAACAAGTGTAACGTGTAAGGGACAATAACAAGTGTAACGTGTAAGGGACAATAACAAGTGTAACGTGTAAGGGACAATAACAAGTGTAACGTGTAAGGGACAATAACAAGTGCAACGTGTAAGGAACAATAACAAGTGTAACGTGTAAGGGACAATAACAAGTGCAACGCGTAAGGTGCAATAACAAGTGTAACGTGTAAGGTGCAATAACAAGTGTAACGTGTAAGGGACAATAACAATTCAAAGAACAGATAAATCTTATGAAACTAACCGACTTTATGTCCACATATAATATACAGTTTACAACTACATATTATACAAACATATAATATACAGTTCACCACAACATATTATACAAACATATAATATACAGTTCACCACAACATATTATACAAACATATAATATACAGTTTACAACTACATATTATACATACATACTACGTGAAGCCTAGCCTTGGTTTTTGATTTGTCCTTGTCCAGGGTCACTGATTAAGGGTGGAACTCCCCGAAACCAGTATAATTCAGTGACAAGTAGTGAATGGAATGATTGATTTGGCATCATGTGTAATGTTTAGCATCTTAAACGGCTTGTCTGCTGGATAATTCAGAAAAAATGAGTTTTTTGCATCAGTGCTACGTTTTCATTAAATGTTACACAGATGTTCACCTTGGTCAGAAACATACAAACTTCTTAGCGCTGCAATGATTTGAAAAGTAGGCCTAATTTACACGTTTCTCCTACAGTTGTTAGCTGTTCAGGTAGTAAAGTAAGGCTGGGATTAATAGGTGAACGTGTAATTATGGTTGTTTCCCATTATCAATAAACGCTCACAGCAAGTTCAGTCACACTGAAGTTAGGCTACTTCTGTACAGAATCCCATTATTTGTTACCCCCCGCCACCAAAAGTGGACGGAGGTTATGTTTTCACCCTATGTGTGTTTGTTTGTCAGCAAGATTTCTCAAAAACGGCTGAATGGACTAAAGTTGGTAAACATTTGAACTATGACCCAACTTAGAAGTGGTTAGTTTTTGGAGAGTGAAGGTCACAGCAAGGTCGGAAAATCTAAAAAAATCCCTATCTGTTAACATGGGGACAGTTATTTTCACACTGTTTTTACTCTATAACTCCGTCCAAAATGATCGGATTTTGATTAAACTCGGTGGACAAATGTAGAATATCATTCCTCATCGTCCTGCCAGAAATGGTCCGTGCCCGCTGATAACGACAGACATACGGACGCAGTTTCGTATATTTTGAGAGCCGAATATAATCAACGCTACCAAGCGGAGATATACGCTCTTCTAGGTACAATATAGATTTGTTTGTATTTTTTAAGTCTGCTTGTTACTTAAAACCGTGAATCACATAACTTCAGCTTTAGACAAGTTAATAGGGTTTTAGTTTTGGATATGTTAATATAGACAATCATTGTTTAAATAGTTGAGTGTTTACTGTACGGTTTCGTAACAGCGTACTAGTTCAGCTTCTTGTATCTCGGTTGTCAAGTGGTTTCTTTTAGGATAATGAAGATAAATAACATAAACATATACATCCATAAACTTTATATTAAGTATGAACATATTTATCATGGGCTATTAAGTTTTTGAAATGCCTGGCATGTTCACGTTTGTTTGTTTTTTCGCACCAACAGCCAAGCTATATACTGGTGTTTTTGTGCGCAAGCAAACCCAAAATAGCCGTCTAGACTGCACAAAACGTAAAACGTAAAATGTAAAACATTTTAAAAATCACGTTTATCTATTTGTGTGTCTTTTATAATACACTGACGTCACTCATAACAAAAATACGAACTCTGAGGGTGCGCCTGTACATCACGTGCGACAGAGTTGCAAAGGATCTTTTTCTTAACAGCTGCTAATGCTAAAATTTTAACAGTGTGAAAAACAATAATTTAAGCTTGTTGTGCACGTTATTTCGCCTGGATGTCAAGCTGGAGAACGTGAAACACTGATAACGGTCTTCCACTGCTCACCAGTCTATTTAATCTCGAGGCTCGTGAAGTGAACTTATTGTCGACATTATTCATCATTGTTAAACTAACGAAACGCCCCGCTGGCCAACCTAAAAGAAAGAAACAACACACACACACAACAAAGATGACCCTGCTCTATAAACTATGATAAATTTGTTTAAAAAAGATATGTGGGTCTTGTTCTTTCGTTCGAAGGAAGTTTGGGAATGTTTATTTAAAAAAAAAAAATATCTGAAGTGTGCTTATTTTACAAGTATTAGAAATTTGCATTGCAGAATTATTTTCCATAAATGGGTATCACTTTCACATTAAACTCCACACTGCAAATAAACACTCCACCATTGACAGCACTTAGATTATTCAAACATTCAATCAAAAGGATTATTCTGTTAAAGTGCCGAAACCTTACCAGCGTTAACGCGGAAAATTGGAGATAAGGTTTTTTTAACATCGTATTATCCAGAAGGTTTATATAAAGATACGCCCTAAACACTTCCATAAAAGATAGTTTGGGTGTGGCCTATAATGGTTAACTTGTCGGGCTTCAGTTCTCAAGGTTCAAACCGTGATATGCCACTGAATAAACTTAGCACTTTCAACTGTAGAGGTGTTATAAATGTGACAGTCAATCCTGGATAAGCTTCCTATCATATAAAAACTGCTGAAACCGCGATTTGTCTTCCACAAGTTTGTTTCGAGAAACAGAAGTTTTTCTACTGAATAAATCTTATGAAACTAACCGACTTTATGTCTTCTTGGGGACATCAGCTTCATAATATACAGTTCACAACTACATATTATACATGTTTGTATAATATGTAGTTGTGG
>NW_013671047.1:25099-27526 GCF_000517525.1 Limulus polyphemus
GTTACGTATTCTCTTGTGAAATACGAGCAATAAGTTACGTATTCTCTTGTATTTTACATACACATTTCAATACGTGATTGAATTCTATATTTGAAATTATTAACTTAGAATGTGATCAAGGTGAAATTTTCGTGAGCTTATCTTTGGATTTTATGTTTAAAAGTAGTAGGATTATGTTTTCAAAAGTGTTAAAATGGATTTAATCAGATTACGTGTTTCAGATTGTGAACAGATTCAAGTTTATTTTGTGTACTTTAAGTTCTGTGAACGAGACAGATTTTACTGTAATTATTTAGTTATTATTGCTAAAATATATCCAATATAAGTACCTAAAGCATTCAGGTATTGAATCACAAGTAGCATAAGTTTTCATGCAACTCTTTTTACGGTGTTGTTGTATTGATATATGTTACTATGGTTACACCAACTCTTTTTACGGTGTTGTTGTATTGATATATGTTACTATGGTTACACCAAGAAAGAAATTATCCGGATTAACGTAGGAAATTCACTCTAAAAAAAATTTCGCTTGGTGTCTTTGATCGTCACTAGGATCGTTATAAATCCTGAGGTCTTTATGTACACTGGACGTCTGGATACTCACATGACAGGGGATGTTACTAATGAGACAGTTTCTTAGTAAAGTGGCCATGATCACCGTTTCAAAAAACCCCCCGTGCACAGCGTCAAAACTGGACACTAAATCAACTTTGACAGAGAAACGTTTATCCTCTGAAGACGCAGTCATGTTTCCGGTCATTTTAGTTTTCATTCGAATTGCATTAGTCTGAACGATTCTTTTTATTCGAGAGCCTTTCGAGCGTATCGCCCCCTATTGGGCTTCTTAAGCCCTGGAAACCAGAATGATCTACAAAGTTGCGTGTAAAATTGGGTCTTTAGGGACTAAAATATGATCGAGTTAAAATATTTGAAGAGTCTAACAGAAAGAAATGTTTCTCTACAGATTTTAAGAGACAACCTTGGTTAAGTTTCTATTACCGATTGTCGTGAATTGAACCGGTAGGGGGTTGAAAGTGACGGAATATTATTATCGTACTATTTGTAAACTACTACAATCAAATCTTCGTTTTAAATGTTTTCTGAATACTTGATATTTATCTCCGCATACTTATTTATCAATTCTGAAAAGTATTTATATTTATAATACAGAGTTTGTTTGAGAGCAAAGCCACATTGGGCTATCTGCTGTGTCCGACGCGGGGAATAGAACCCCGGATTGTGGCGTTGTAAGTCGGTAGGGTTACCGCTGTCTTAGCGGGTGACATAAGATATCTCATCAACGAAATGATTTAATAATGCATTAACATAAGAATTATTGTGTGTCTGTGTTAAACTTACAAAGAAAAACATTTTGTTTTAAGCATTTATAATTTTTGTAAGTTTATCATCTTTGCTGGTTTGTGGTTTTTATTATCCTGGCTGTTGTATTACGTTTTCTTTATTATTTTTTTTTAAACATGAGTAATTTTCTTCGGCTTTCATTTGTTTCTCCATTGTCAATATGATGGCTATAATCACCCTTCAATTTTTTTTTGTTTCTCTGGAAACCCGCACTTCTGTTCCAGACTTACCTTGTAAACGAAACTAACGTGCATAAATCATCAATTAGAACATTGTTCCTTCCTGTTTCACCCTTGTCATCACTTCTGTTCCAGACTTACCTTGTAAACGAAACTAACGTGCATAAATCATCAATTAGAACATTGTTCCTTCCTGTTTCACCCTTGTCATCACGTTCATTTATTAAATAATCTACTTATAATCATTTTGTATAATACACAGATGCGTGGCAGGAATCTTTAAACCTTGAAGGTATGAGAAGAATGATGTAACATATATACACAGAGTATCATGAGGTTTTACCCATAGAAACCCCGAGTCAAAGTACGTATTTAACTCTTTAGGTTAAATACGTTGTATTATAAAATTATTTAAACATTTCATTCTAATATACTGAACTTGCAGGATTGTCCCTTAAGTTGTTTCTTACTTTTTGCTGCAATCTGTTGTTGTTATTGTATAAAATAACCCATAACACAGCATGTGCCAAAAAATATATACAACATACAGAAACTATATACAGTTCACTACTTCAAACTGCCTGGTGTTGCTCTCTGATTTGCCCGTTTCTAGGGTTACTGTTGAGAGGTTGAATTACCCGAAACGGGTCTCTCAGTGTCATGTGGTAAATATAAAAACAAACCGAGCTTAACATTTCTTTTTTCTTTGATTATCAGAGAAAAAATATACGTTATCTTATACCAAACCACAACAAAATAAATTAGTAGTGTCAGTATTTTACAGATACTTATGTTAGTGTCAGTATTTTACAGATACCTATGTTAGTGTCAGTATTTTAGATACCTATGTTAGTGTCAGTATTTTTGATATACCTATATTAGTGTC
>NW_013671047.1:28526-37300 GCF_000517525.1 Limulus polyphemus
GTATTTTTGAGATACCTATGTAAATAGATAATAAAGGACAACTCAAAAATCAAACATATGAGTTCGTCACTAAAAAAAGGCCAGGTCTTGTTTTTTGACTTGTTTTTTTTGGGGGGGGGTACAAGTGAGGGTAGAATTCTTCAGAAATCAGAATAACTCAGTGACAGTGACAAAACCAAGTTTCAACTAGAAAAGCGTCCCTTTCTCGTCAAAATTCACATATTTAATGATGATGAGCAAATAAATACACTATTTTAAAACTTTTGAATTATCGTTAACTTCTGCTGAGAATATCGATAATTGAACATTGCTCAATGATACTGTAAAAAGTGTTACAAATAAAGAAAAGTCAATCAAACCCAAAAGATTCAACATTATTGATATTGTTGCATTAATGATTATTTGATATTTCTAAAGAGACCATTGTTAGTTCAATAAATAAGTTTGAAAACCAATACAAAATTCAGTCTCGCTGAAAACAAACGAAGTTATCCAAACACTGCAGAAACGTTAAGTCAATATGAACAAACGTAGAACAAAATCAACCAAATATTATCTGCAAAGATAAGACGTTTTATTTATTTTTTTTACAGTATTACTTTAGATAAGATTTCGATTGTTTAGTGATATTTGTTGAGAGCTTTCTTCTGTTTGAAAGTCTTAACAAGAGAACACGTTTGTGTTTCAATCGGTGCATTCTTTCAAAAAACCGCTCGACATGACAAACCACACAAACTACAGATAAGAGATTTGATCAAAAGAAGCTTGATGATATAGGCTTAACAGGAAAGATGAGTCGGCCAATGATGGGCTGTTATTCTTCGGTATCCTATACATCCCTCTTGAAAGACAGTACAAAGTTCTTCTCTCTCAAGATGAAACGTCTCTGAGAACCTATTCACCTCCGTGACCTAAAATGTATGTGATTGAAGTTTCTATAGTAACTGTAACTGGTAACAACGAATCCATTCAAACCTCTCTACGTCTCTTTCACTACGAATGAGACCCGAGGAAGACGGAGAGACACGGGCTCAAGCCACGTTCACCCACGCTTACAGAGGGTCTCTGTTATCGTGGATATATCGGCTATCAGGTTTTTACACAAACCAACAAAACGTTTAGCAGAGCACGTACTATATGCCTAATGAGACATCTCCAGATCTCTCGCATGAACACTGCTATAATATTACCGTTAGCTTAAGAGTTGTGTATGAAATGTTTGTTTTTTTTACCTCGATTCTTATTGATCTATTGACGTTTTTCGTTTTAGTCACAGCTCAGGGTTTCTAATTGGACTTGATTAAATATATATAAAATTGACAAACGCATAATGTGAGCTAAATCTTGGGCCAATCAGCAACATAATGTGAGCTAAATCTTGGGCCAATCAGCAACATAATGTGAGCTAAATCTTGGGCCAATCAGCAACATAATGTGAGCTAAATTTTGGGCCAATCAGCAACATAATGTGGGCTAAATCTTGGGCTAATCAGCAACATAATGTGGGCTAAATCTTGGGCTAATCAGCGACATAATGTGAGCTAAATCTTGGGCTAATCAGCAACATAATGTGAGCTAAATCTTGGGCCAATCAGCGACATAATGTGAGCTAAATCTTGGGCTAATCAGCGACACAATGTGAGCTAAATCTTGGGCTAATCAGCGACATAATGTGAGCTAAATCTTGGGCCAATCAGCGACATAATGTGAGCTAAATCTTGGGCTAATCAGCGACATAATGTGAGCTAAATCTTGGGTCAATCAGCGACATAATGTGAGCTAAATCTTGGGCCAATCAGCCGACTTAAGTATGGAGAGGAACATAGTATACTTATTAGTGCCTACAAAAAAGTTCATGAGCGTGCAATATTCAAGTCACATTTTTCAGAAATAATACATTTTTTTAAATATTGTAAAATTTGTGGAGAAATGGTAAACGAAAGGGATGGAAACAAAATACTGTCCTTATTTAAATAAACCATTTGATAAGTTTAAATCACCTCCCCCTCCCTGACTCAGCAGTAATCTGCAAGCTCACAACGCTAAATATAGGAGTTCGAAACCAGTGGTGGCCAGAGCACATGTAGCCTATTGTATAGCTTTGTGCTTAACAACAGACAAACAAATAACAGAAGAAGAGAAACGATGTATACGTTCTTGCTCAGTTCTTACCCCCATCTTTTCTTATATGTGTACTTACGAAATAAACACACAACTACTTTTCATAAGTTTTACACCATAAGAACGTCTGACGGAAAACATTATAATGTGAGTACAGCTCTTAGCTAGCATATCTTATATTTAATGTTGCATGAGAACGATAACTTAGCCTCAAAACATATCCTTTTTTTTTTCAGTTACATGTGAAAACAAAAGGGAATCCTCAATAGCCGTAGCACTTGATAATATTTTAACCGGGATTAGAGCAAACGAGGTTGTGTTTTTGTTTTCCTTTTTTATTAACTAGCAGTCGTGTATAACCGATTCAATATTATTACTCATCAGGAACTCTACCAGCCTACCCTCAAATTTGTACTTGAAAATAAAACAACTCAGAGCCGTTATGCCGCGGCTATAAAAAGTATAAAACTAAAACAAATAACATTTCTTGTTGAGTATTTAAGGTGGATCAGAGGTAAGTTTATGGACTTATAACTCTAAAATCCGGGGTTCGATTCTTTACGGCGAAAGGAGCGCAGATAGTCCATTGTGTAGTTTTCCGCTAAAAAAGACACAGACACACAGACTGTTTAGCCAGAAAAAATATTTTATTTTTAAAACACATGATGAATATTTTATGTACATGTCAATTTAAAGTTTCTACGCTTTACCTTGATGACCAGAAAGTCGAACCTTTGACCTGTCCTCTAATTTATTATTGTATTTTCACGAGCCTCGTAAAATGTTATTCGTAAATCACACACGTTAAGTTTGTTTGCTGTTAAGCATAGAGCTACAAAATGGGTTATCTGCGCTCTGCCCACCGCGCATATCTAAACCTGATTTTTTAGTATAATAAGTCCTCATTACTGGACCACACATGAATAAGTATTCATCCACAGAGTGATTTAAATGGTATTACATGTTGGTTTTCCTGAATTGGGGTGTCGTATGAGAAAGAGAGACTTTGTCAAACTCATTATTGTCTTTTATTGTATATCAAAGTAAAGCAACTTGTTACTTATTACAATATTACTTACTTATTACCTTATATTCGATTTGATACTGACCTTTCTGAAAAAAAAATATTTAATTATTTTCTATGTTGTTGTTTAGATTAGTATTGATTAATTTCTTGTCCCTTTGTTGTGAGTCGGGCGTGGCCAAGTGCTTGGTGTGCCAGACTGTTGATTCTCCAATTCATGGTTTGCGTCCCATTGGCGCTAAAGCTCGATCTGCGCTTTGGGGCAGCGCGTGTACGCTCTGAGAGTGATTGTTAAATCCCACTATTGGAACATATAAGAGTAGCCCAAAAGTTGGCGGTGTGTATTGTTGACTAACTGCCGTCCCTGGGACGACAATGCACAGGTATCTTGTTTTGTAAGTTTTTGTGAAAACGGTTGACAATAATAAAAGGAAAGTTTAAGTGGCTTCACTGTTAAGCTAATAATGGTGGTCACACGGCGCGTGATTAGACATGTCATTACTGCGTTTATTGCTGAACTAACCCTAAAATAACCCACTTAATTTTACACCGTTCGCTACCTGTGACGTCCACGTATTGCACCATTTTCAGTATTTTCATGCTTAGCCTATCACAATAGTCACTGTAAAGAACTGACCAAATATTAGAGTCACTCATTTACTATATAAAGTACATGGGGAGCCAAGTATAAAGCAGTAGGACCAAGTGTAATATTGTCAGCATATATTTTTAATATTTGTTTCTGTATGACACGTATGTGTTGTTAACAACACTGTAACCAACAGATTCGTGGACCCATAAACCGTAGAGTATATATAAATAGTTTTAAAAAATGTTTTTTAGTGAAAACGCGTTTTCAGAAAGCTGGTAAGATCGTATCAACTCCCATCTGTAATTCTAGGGTTAAGACGTATCCTCAACGAACTTACTCGTTTTCAGAAAGCTGATGAGATCGTATTAACTCCCATCTGTAATTCTAGGGTTAAGACGTATCCTCAACGAACCTACTCGTTTTTAGAAAGCTGATGAGATCGTATTAACTCCCATCTGTAATTCTAGGGTTAAGACGTATCCTCAACGAACTTACTCGTTTTCAGAAAGCTGATGAGATCGTATTAACTCCCATCTGTAATTCTAGGGTTAAGACGTATCCTCAACGAACTTACTCGTTTTCAGAAAGCTGATGAGATCGTGTTAACTCCCATCTGTAATTCTAGGGTTAAGACGTATCCTCAATGAACTTACTCGTTTTTCACTTGCCATCATTTATCTTCCTCTTCGTAAAACACCGACAGTTAAGAAAATGCTCAAAGGCAACAGACACCACACAAGTCTGGAGACAGCTTCACCTTCTTTTTTTGTTGATGTTGCTTTTAAATGATCCACGAACAAGGTCCTTGAAAACGAGAAATATATGAAAAATATATTTCTTGTGGAAAGGTTCCAAATTTTACTCCATTGAGACCTTCGTCATATTAAAAGCCAAAAGTGAGCGATTTCATTTTAGTCGGCCACCTTTCTAGAAAGTACCAGAAGGCCCATAAAGTTTAGTCCCTTGGAGAATACAAGAGAAATTAGAGGTTCTACAGAAAAACAGTGAACCGACAAGAAGTACAAACGTTCCTCTTTCTCCACAGAGACTCGCGAAGATAACTTTTGTGAACGACTCTGCTTGAGGTGCACGTGTCTAGCGCGTTCAGGGATGCAATCGCGTGGCACACGACTATATGTTGAGCTAAAGAACTTAATGGATGTCGGCAACTTCAAGGTTGTTATAACGATTGTCCCGATCTCTTACCATTGTTTGAAGTAATATTAGGTTCCATCATCTCAGCAATAGCAGTAACACAAAATCTCCGCCGCCCTTGAGACAAGCAGATCGTTTAGTCCCTAGTGACACGGATTCAGAATTCTCGTGCCGTTTTTAAAAGAATTCGAATGTGGCCTGGGGAGTACATTAATTGGATAATGTTTCTTCTATCGTGGCGATTGTTTTGTCTGGATAGATGTTTGTTGTGAGGAGTGATTGTTATGATATTCTTCTCGCCATTACAAAGATCTCAATGATGCGATAACTAGTATTATAACATGAAAGTCTGCTAACGACACTCGAGTGTAAAGAAACAGACGGATACACCAGTAGCTTTCGTGAAGCTCTGTGTCAGATAACCCACCAGGTTTACATAAACGACAAATGGCGCTTTAATAAATTTTATTTTATTAATTCAAGTCCACAATAACAAAGTGAAACATTTTAAAGTTTTAATTTTAGGCATTCACGAACATTTTTTTTTATATAAGACACCAGGATGTACAAAATTAAATATGAGACATATATTTTTGATCGGTGAATCTGTTTTGAGCTGCAGTGTATTGACATTAAGCGAAACGTGGTGAATCTGTTTGGAGCTGCAGTGTATTGACATTAAGCGAAACGAAAGGTTCCTTTCTCTGAATCTCGTACATCACACATTCATAACATAAAGTTAAATGGGGAAGGGGATGGCCTTTAATCCGGAATAATCCTTCCTTCTTCCAGATGTTCGATACGAGCGATCCCCTCCACACTCATCAGTACACCCCTTGCTTTCAATGTCACACGAACCACAAAGACGCGGGAAGTGATGCACCAACACCATGACTACCTCATTACTCATTTGTTATGGAGCTGACTGTGTTTTTCTTGCAGTTTTCGCGATGGCCGCATCTTCGACCCCTGACCTTCACTTTCTTTTATGGCGCTAATGACTCGGAAGAATGAAGGGGATCGATAAAGTATCCCATGGATTAGAGATCCATATGTATGGAGTCGCTAATCCTTTTGCGGACTGGACAAGGATTAACTTTAGAGGAAGCGGTCTGTGTTTGTATAAATATCTCACGGTTTATTTATCTACTCTCTACCTCCTACGACACACATGACACATTTTTTGAAAAGAACGTATAGCTATCTCCATCAACAACAGACGATTTTGTCTGTCAGTTTTATACTGACTGATACTCTAAGCCTTGTTGTGCATGCACAACTATGTAATTTGACATCCTGCAGTTTGTTCTAGCTGGACTAAGCCTCGTTTAACCACCTAGAAATTTTGGGTGGTTTATTTAGATACTTGTAATTAGTCTTGTGCTCTTACTTCAAAATGTTCACGGAGTCATAACGCCCAAATCCGGGGTTCGATTCCCCGAGATGAACAGAGTGCAGAGAACTCATTGCACTAAGAAAGTAATAACATCACAAGAGCTTTAAATATGTATTTTTTCTGTTTGGTTGAGAGATTCAACTTAAAAAAACTGTCCTCTAACAACCTATAAGCAATTGTATATTTGCAAGTTGTATATTGAGGTTCTATTTATCACTTTGGGCTGAGCTTGGCCTAGTGGTTAGGCGGCGGGTTGCCTTAATTCTGGTACAGCATCTTTGAATTAGGGATGGTTATATCTAAACCTATGAATTTCGGACCTGGCCGTTTAATCCTAAAGTTTTCAGTTGAAAATAACAAATACCCTCCGGGCTACGAACCGCTTAGGCGGTGGGTGTTGCTTGTAGGTTACCTTCCCTTTGGTCAGCAGCCTTGAATTAGGTAGGTCTATATCTAAACTTTGACAATTTCTGACTCGGTAGTTCAAACCATGAGTAACCTAAAGTGAAAATACCCTTCGTTTTAATGATACTACAAGTGGAAGGATAACAGGGTAGAATGGGATGTAAATATTTATTATCTGACTCGGTAGTTCAAACCATGAGTAACCTAAAGTGAAAATACCCTTCGTTTTAATGATACTACAAGTGGAAGGATAACAGGGTATACTACAAGTGGAAGGATAACAGGGTAGAATGGGATGTAAATATTTATTATTATTATTAACGGAATTATTTTCTTTTATTAGTTACACGTGGTTTACCAATTATAAACAGTTTAAATTAATTTATACTTCTTAGCATTTACTAATACTATAAAACAGAAAGGCATATTAATACTTGTATCCACTAATTTTAATATTTTTGTAAACTATAAAACCGTAAAGCCTAATGTATATGTTCCCTGTGTTTTACTTCTTAGCATTTACTAATACTATAAAACAGAAAGGCATATTAATACTTGTATCCACTAATTTTAATATTTTTGTAAACTATAAAACCGTAAAGCCTAATGTATATGTTCCCTGTGTTTGACTTCTTAACATTTAGCGTTGTTGTTTGTTATTAAGCACAAAGCTACACAAAGGACTGTCTATGCTCTTCCCACCATGGGTATCGAAACTCGGTTTCTTGCGCTACAAGTCAGCAGACATACCGCTGTAGCACTGGAGGGGGGCGATGTTTATTAAACAAGGCATGACCACTTTTTTCATGGCATGTATAGCTATAACTTATGTATTATAACTTGCTTCTTTTAATTCAATACATTACGTTGTGTGTTTGCAGTATTTGTAGTTAAAATGGCTCACTATTCAATCTCGTAGCATCAAATTTTCAAACATTTTCTGGGGGGGGGGGGCACGCACCCCCTCTATAAATGGCCTGACTACTCCAAAATTGCTTCCTACAGTAATGTTAAACAATAAACTGAAACAATGTATCAATAAATTACTTCGATATGTTTGTTTTTGTTGTTAGCGCAAATCTACACAATGGACTATCTGGGCTCCATCCGTATCAGCGAATCGAACCCCGAATTTTAGCGTTTGTAAGTTCGTAAACTTGTCGCTGACCCACCGAGGGATCTGCACGTCGCAGGATCGAATCTTATCATACTCGCCCCTTTAGCCTTGGGGCGTCATAATTGTGCTGGTCAATCCCACTATTCGTAGGTAAAGAGTAGCCCAAGTGTTGACTAACTGCCTTCGTTCTTATCTGTTACTTCAAAATTTAGGAACGGCTAGCGCAGATATCCCTCGAGTGACTTTTTTTTTTGAAATTCAACAAAGAAACAAACCATTTGAGGGGAGGGGGGGGCAACAATTTTTATAAGGTGTATTGTTTTTAGGCTATTAGTAGTCAGTCAACCACGGATTTAGCGTTGTAACTTCGTAAATTTATGCTGACCCATTGGGGACTTCGATATAGAATTTCAAATTTATTTTGTGTTTGCTTTGCTTGGAATAAGAATATTCGTAAATGTTTTGTAAAGTAGCAGTCCTTAACTTTGAAAGGACGGCCCAGATGGAGGAAGCGCTGGGCCATCTTGTCTCCAATTGAAATGGGCCTTATTGTGAAGGGAACTTAGCATATTAAGATTGTCCTAGACTAGACCCCTTCTAACATTTTGAAGTGACAGGCTAGATGGAAAGTAGATAGTTAACACCACCCACTGCTAACTTTTGGACTACTCTTGTCTGACAAGCACCTCCAACTCTTGGACTATTCTTGTCTGACAAGCACCTCCAACTCTTGGACTATTCTTGTCTGACAAGCACCTCCAACTCTTGGACTATTCTTGTCTGACAAGCACCTCCAACTCTTGGACTACTCTCGTCTGACAAGCCCCTCCAACTCTTGGACTATTCTTGTCTGACAAGCCCCTCCAACTCTTGGACTATTCTTGTCTGACAAGCACCTCCAACTCTTGGACTATTCTTGTCTGTCCAGCACCTCCAACTCTTGGACTACTCTTGTCTGACAAGC
>NW_013671047.1:38300-40942 GCF_000517525.1 Limulus polyphemus
TTGGACTATTCTTGTCTGACAAGCCCCTCCAACTCTTGGACTATTCTTGTCTGACAAGCACCTCCAACTCTTGGACTATTCTTGTCTGTCCAGCACCTCCAACTCTTGGACTACTCTTGTCTGACAAGCACCTCCAACTCTTGGACTATTCTTGTCTGTCCAGCACCTCCAACTCTTGGACTATTCTTGTCTGACAAGCACCTCCAACTCTTGGACTATTCTTGTCTGTCCAGCACCTCCAACTCTTGGACTACTCTTGTCTGACAAGCACCTCCAACTCTTGGACTATTCTTGTCTGTCCAGCACCTCCAACTCTTGGACTATTCTTGCCTGACAAGCACCTCCAACTTTTGGACTACTCTTGTCTGATCGAATAGTGGAATTTAACAGCGAGTTTTTGCGGTAACAGGACACAAAACACGAGTCCTCGGATTCACGGAGCTGGTAAGCTTACCACTAGGCCACGCTGGGGTCACTTGAAAGGAAGAAGAGGGTCAGTAAAACCGACAATTTATCATCTCGTGGGTTATTTACTGTTGCCAAAATATTTACAAAATCTGAGGATATTTAAGTTTTTATATATTTCATATTGACACGAATATTCTATTTGTTGAAATTAAATTCAAAATATAAACCTTTCTTTCTTTCTTCGATTTATTCTGTAAAAATAAGTAAATCTCTTGTAATATTTGTGATCTAGCAGTCTGAGTACAACTAACAACTGAACGCTGAATGTTTGACGTTTCGTGATCACAGTCACATATTTCTAACTAAAACTTCTACCTACTGGTACAACATCCTAAACCAAGGATAATGTTTGACGTTTCGTGATCACAGTCACATATGTCTAACTAAAACTTCTACCTACTGGTACAATATCCTAAACCAAGGATAATGTTTGACGTTTCGTGATCACAGTCACATATGTGGTAGAAGTTTTACTTAGTACTGGTACAACATCCTAAACCAAGGATAAATAGAACAGCTGGGATCCATAATGTAAGCTGTTTATTTTCCCTTTGGATGTTTTTAACAAATAAGTTGTCATTTGTAATTTCTTTTATCATTAGGGGAAAAAATCTCTAAGCTCTTTAAACAAATATGTTGTTGTGTTTTTTAAATTTAGGCCGGGTGTGTCCTAGTGGTTAGGGTGATTAATTGTGGTTCATGGTTCTCGTCGCTCTACCGAAAAGAAAAAAGAAAATTTTGCCCTTTTGGGTGCGTTATAATTCAATTACTCGATTAGAGTAGCCCAAATGTTGGCGGTGGGTGTTGTGAATAACTACCTTAACCTTATCAGTTTATTAAGGACGACTAGTACAGATAGCCTTTTGTATCTTTGCGTAAATCTCCAAAGGAAACAAGCTTATTAATCATCCCCCCCCCTCCAAGTAATATTTGTTTCTTTTTTTTTGTTAAGCCCCGAAGATACGCAATGGGATATATATATGTGCTGTGGCCAGTTCGGGTATCGAAACTCGAAGTTTATCGTTATAAGTCCCGAGAATTACCGCTGAGCCACGTGGAGGGGTCACAAAACAGTATCAGAAAGTATTAAATTTTCTGCCATTCTAAATTCTTGTTCATGCATTGCTTTTCAAATACCGTATGTAAACACAGGTTCATGTATTTGCCTTATAAACACAGGTTCATGTATTATTTTATATATTTATCTGTTTGAAAGTAAGCACAAAGCTACACAATGGGCTATCTGTGCTCAGCCCAACACGTGTATCGAAACCCGCTTTCTAGCATTGTAAATGCGCAGACAAACCGCTGTGCCACTGGGGGGTAGGTTCATGTATTCGCCCTATGAACACCGCATATAAACACAGGTTTGTGTGTATTCCTTATAAGCACCCTATATAAACACAGGTTCATATATTCGCCTTATAAACACCGTATATAAACACAGGTTCATGTAGTTTACGTTAGGCTCGTAACAACCTTTAATACTACTAAGAAAAAAATCGTATGTAACATGAGAGCTAGGTGTATCGAAGACTTAGTTTTATACAGTATATTGTAACATGAGAGCAGGATGTATTGAAGACTTAGTTTTATACAGTATATTGTAACATGAGAGCAGGATGTATTGAAGACTTAGTTTTATACAATATATTGTAACATCAGAGCAGGATGTATGAAGACTTAGTTTTATACAGTGTATTGTAACATGAGAGCTGGGTGTATTGAAGACTTAGTTTTATACAGTATATTGTAACATGAGAGCTGGGTGTATTGAAGATTTAGTTTTATACAGTATATTTCTTCGCCTTGTTTTATCTTATAATATTTTAGGGAGAATCTACCCCCCCCCCAGAAACAAAACGAAAGCGTTAAATAAATAAAATATTTCATTTCTAATCTAACACTATTTTAATCGTAATTTACCAGTAACACTTTAACGTCTGGTCGTATGTAACTCACAGAGCTTTCTGGAAGCATTAGTTCTAATTATCGGTGACTTAAAACCTGTTATTCGGGTTATTTCATTGACAGTTATTTAATTAAGGGCATATTGTTGCATTAACTGATACCTACGAAACTAACTTTGGATCACGTGATTTGATTTTTCACAAGAAAACTTTGTTATATTAACTGATACCTACGAAACTAACTTTGGATCACGTGATTTGATT
>NW_013671047.1:41902-45791 GCF_000517525.1 Limulus polyphemus
GCAGCGAAATGCAGCCTCCCCCCCCCCCCCCTCCTTCCTGAGAAATGACATTTATGTTGATCTACAGTGTGGATTTTAATAGAAAAATTAACACTTGATGCCAGACACTAAGGTTTGTATCACCATCGAAGAAGTCAGATTCGTATATTCATAACGTGGGGAAAATATTACCATGTTTTAACAGCTGAACAGTGTGATCCGCACACGAACTGGATTTATAGATATTCTAAACCTTCAGAGCCGTACCAAAACTGTACATGTTGAAGCATGCAGCAAAATAAATGTACGGATTCTGTTACTTAACCCTCGTAATTTAGGTGATGATTGATAGTTCTATTTATCCTGTTCTTCATACTCAGTAAGTTTTGAACCATGTTTAATACACATTTGTTTGATTACTTGTAAGTCAGATGTGCATAACATGAACATGATAAAGAAACAATTAATTACGCTATGGCTAACGTAGTGGTCAGCTTCAACATGGTCAATGTACAGATGATGCGAGTCCAAGGGTTATTGTTGATCCTTTAACTTGTTAACCTTATAAACGGAAACCAGCTTTCAGTTTCAGACAGTCTTGTTAACTTAAATTAATAAAAAATATGTGTGTGAAAGCAGTAACAATGTACCAAATATGACTCATAATGATGATCAATTGTTAATTTTGTTTCCGATATTCCAGCAGTTAAATGTGAGTCTTACGAAATTTTGTTTCGTTTGAATTTCGCGCAAAGCTGCACGAGGGCTATCTGCGCTAGCCGTCCCTAATTTAGCAGTGAAAGACTAGAGGAAAGGCAGCTAGTCATCACCACCCACCGCCAACTCTTGGGCTACTCTTTTACCAACGAATAGTGGGATTGACCGCGCTTTATAACGCCCCCACGGCTGAAAGGGCGAACATGTTTGGTGGGAGGGGTTTCGAACCCGCGACCCTCAGATGCGTGTCGAGCGTCCTAACGACCTGGTCATGCCGGGTCAAGCGACATTTCGTACAATCTGAGACGTAACAAATAACACGTTCGCCTAAACTTTCTGTACTTAACATCACGCAACAACGGTAACACTCTACATTATCCCTCTTCTTCAGATGGACACGTAAGATTAATTATATATATATACTAAAGCACCAGGTGTCTTTTGTCACTGGTTGACATATTTATACATGTGTTTTTAAACCATATTTCTCCACAGCTGATATTCATCGGTTGAATTTAGTCGCAATATCGCCACCGTCACACTTATAGCTAGAAGGCCCTTTTCTGCACAGTAATGCCGTCGTGGTTCGACTTTAGTTGGAGGGCTCCATTCAGTAGTATAATGTCGCCACGGTTAGACTTATAGCTAGAAGACTCCATTCTTTAGTATAATGTCGCCACGGTTAGACTTATACCTAGAAGGTTTCATTCTCTAGTTTAATGTCGTGGAGCCTTCTAGCTATAAGACTAACTGTGACGACATTATACTAGAGAATGGAGCCTTCTAGCTATAAGACTAACCGTGGCGACATTAAACTAGAAAATGGAGCCTTTTAGCTATAAGTCTAACCGTGACGACATTAAACTAGAGAATGGAGCCTTCTAGCTATAAGACTAACCGTGACGACATTAAACTAGAGAATGGAGCCTTCTAGCTATAAAACTAACCGTGACGACATTAAACTAGAGAATGAAGCCTTCTAGCTATAAGACTAACCGTGACGACGTTAAACTAGAGAATGGAGCCTTCTAGCTATAAGTCTAACCGTGACGACATTAAACTAGAGAATGGAGCCTTCTAGCTATAAGTCTAACCGTGGTTCTCTAGTTTAATGTCGCCACGGTTAGACTTATAGCTAGAAGGCTCCATTCTCTAGTTTAATGTCGCCACGGTTAGTCTTATAGCTAAAAGGCTCCATTCTCTAGTTTAATGTCGCCACGGTTAGTCTTATAGCTAGAAGGCTCCATTCTCTAGTTTAATGTCGTCACGGTTAGTCTTATAGCTAGAAGGCATGCCAATTTTAAAAACAAGTGTCGACGACATCGTGAATAGTGTCGTCACGGAAAGACCAACATAACTCTCTAATACAGCCCCCTCCCTCCATATACGAAAGTTCGCAGACCATTGAGTTTCCTTAGACTTTGAAAACTTAATTAATGGGTAAATAAACAGAACAAGTCTCGTTAACTCTCGTGAGAAGCAAAGTACGTCTACACGTTTTTGTTGTTTTACCTACCATTCAACCCTTTTAGTGATTTCTGGTGAAATTCGTTTCAAATGTTTTCACGAAACATTCGAAGCCGAAAACATTTATGAAGTTTTCTCACACACACACAGAAATATTGTATAATCATTAAAATACTGAATTTCAAAATATAATAATAAATATTAATACATCTCACCAAACTCTTGAATATTTCAATTCGTACAAATATTAATACATTATAATCATAAGTGCATGTAATTAGCTATGAGTTTAATATGACGTATTCATTTGGGGGGGGTCAAAGTTAACGAACTATCGAAATAAAATAAAATCGAAAGGATATGTTCTTAGCCTTGACTGAAGGGTCCAGACATTGTGCTGACGTTTTGATTCACTGAATAAGGTTTATGAAAACTCTTGTTTTTCATCATCACGCTAACGTATCAATTTCATAAAGATAACTTTTTCCTGGCGAGGTTAGAATTTAGGCTTTATTTTCCTATTCGCCCTTATTAATTCGCACATCTTGCATGTCGTAATCTCTGAGGCTTTTGAACTTTGTTGAACTTAATAGAGGGCGCTTCACATGATCAGCGACGACAGGAAGTGGATTGGGTTACATAGAGAGATAGAGAACTTTGATTCCACTCAAGAAGTGTACTTTCTAGGCTTGTGTAATTTGAGTGTTGCTTATAGTCTGATTCTGTATTGCTATTTTGATCCATAATTCCGATTGAAGAGTTATTATTTTCTAGACTTTGGGAATTATGAAAAGTTTATCTTGTAAAATCATTGTTTTGCGTTATGAACTATTGTATATATATATTTCTCCTTTACTTAAAGATTAAGGGATAATATAACAACAGAACTTTGAATGTAAGGTAATTTTAGGGAGTTTTGTTAAGACTGAATGTACCTGTTAAACTGAATTTAACTTATAATCATAATAACATACAATAAACCCAATTCTGATGTTTAATAACTTAAATAAAGATTGAATAAAATGTTAAAATTCAACAACTTAATTTATTTCACACCAAAATTATTATTCATGCAGTTAAAGATATACACGGCGTCCCGACCACTGCAGTTAAAGATATACACGGCGTCCCGACCACTGCAGTTAAAGATATACACGAACTGCAGTTAAAGATATACACGAACTGCAGTTAAAGATATACACGGACTGCAGTTAAAGATATACACGGCGTCTCGACCACTGCAGTTAAAGATATATACGGCGACCCGACCACTGCAGTTAAAGATATACACGGCGTCCCGACCACTGCAGTTAAAGATATACACGGCGTCCCGACCACTCCTTCTTTACTTTCACTCATAAATACATTGATGTATTAGATGTACACCGTTATTATAACGTTGTTCGATTCTAGATGTACAAGTAGAATATTACCTGATATTAATGAACGATGTATTAGATGTACAAGTAGAATATTACCTGATATTAATGAACGATGTATTAGATGTACAAGTAGAACATTACCTGATATTAATGAACGATGTATTAGATGTACAAGTAGAACATTACCTGATATTAATGAACGATGTATTAGATGTACACCGATATTCTAACGTTGTTCGATTCTAGATGTACAAGTAGAATATTACCTGATATTAATGAACGATGTATTAGATGTACAAGTAGAATATTACCTGATATTAATGAACGATGTATTAGATGTACAA
>NW_013671047.1:46791-68851 GCF_000517525.1 Limulus polyphemus
TATTACCTGATATTAATGAACGATGTATTAGATGTACAAGTAGAATATTACCTGATATTAATGAACGATGTATTAGATGTACACCGATATTATAACGTTGTTCGATTCTAGATGTACAAGTAGAATATTACCTGATATTAATGAACGATGTATTAGATGTACAAGTAGAATATTACCTGATATTAATGAACGATGTATTAGATGTACACCGATATTATAACGTTGTTCGATTCTGGATGTACAAGTAGAATATTACCTGATATTAATGAACGCTAGTTTGTACGGCAATAGCTATTATTTATCTTTCAATACACATAAACACCACTTTGACTTGTCTGTGGAGGGTATTGGTTCATATATTTGTGTAAACAGTTTATCTTACATATTGAAGTATACGTCCTCTGTTTCTGTAACCAGTTTGTCTTACATATTGAAGTATACGTCCTCTGTTTCTGTAACCAGTTTATCTTATCTGTTGAAGTATACGTCTTCTGTTTCTGTAAACAGTGTATCTTACATGTTGAAGTATACGTCTTCAGTTTCTGTAAACAGTTTATCTTATCTGTTGAAGTATACGTCTTCTGTTTCTGTAAACAGTGTATCTCATCTGTTGAAGTATACGTCTTCAGTTTCTGTAAACAGTGTATCTTACATGTTGAAGTATACGTCTTCTGTTTCTGTAAACAGTGTATCTCATCTGTTGAAATATACGTCTTCAGTTTCTGTAAACAGTGTATCTTACATGTTGAAGTATACGTCTTCAGTTTCTGTAAACAGTTTATCTTATCTGTTGAAGTATACGTCTTCTGTTTCTGTAAACAGTGTATCTCATCTGTTGAAGTATACGTCTTCAGTTTCTGTAAACAGTGTATATTACGTATTGAAGTATACGTCTTCTGTTTCTGTAAACAGTGTATCTCATCTGTTCAAGTATACGTCTTCTGTTTCTGTAAACAGTGTATCTCATCTGTTCAAGTATACGTCTTCAGTTTCTGTAAACAGTGTATCTTATGTGTTCAAGTATACGTCTTCTGTTTCTGTAAACAGTGTATCTCATCTGTTCAAGTATACTTCTTCTGTTTCTGTAACCAGTGTATCTCATCTGTTCAAGTATACGTCTTCTGTTTCTGTAACCAGTGTATCTCATCTGTTCAAGTGTACGTCTTCTGTTTCTGTAACCAGTGTATCTTATCTGTTCAAGTATACGTCTTCAGTTTCTGTAAACAGTGTATCTTACATATTGAAGTATACGTCTTCAGTTTCTGTAAACAGTGTATCTTATCTGTTGAGATATACGTCTTCAGTTTCTGTAAACAATGTATCTTACATATTGAAGTATACGTCTTCAGTTTCTGTAAACAGTGTATCTCATCTGTTCAAGTATACGTCTTCAGTTTCTGTAAACAGTGTATCTCATCTATTCAAGTATACGTCTTCTGTTTCTGCTAGAGTGCTACTATTGAAGTATTTCAAGTAGATTTTGTTGGGTATTCGGGGTTAAAATGAAAACTTATTTAGGCCCAAACTGAATATATTTAACTGGCTAACAGATGTGGTACTAAAACTATGTGGTAGAGACGAGATCCAATCATAATTAGTGATATACAACCTCACTGATTTGTTAGTCTCGTAATGAAAGGTTGAGAACCAGTTAAATGGCAACCGCCTTTCAACACATCTTCTATTTTTTTTTCTTCATCTTCGTATATTTGTTCCATTTTTTTTTGTCTTTCTACAGTCCTTGTGTCTGTCCTCACAGGCCGGAAGTTTGGGAGAACAATAAGCTACTTTCTTTCCTCGGCTGGATGGTATGATAGCGGGTTTGTGTTATAATGGCCAATTAGTGGAGGTGCCATGAATAGTTGAACAAACAAACTTCGTTGACCCTACTGTTACGTATCTCTCCATCGCTTTAAGCTTATGGGCAAATCATTTTCGTGGAATTTTGTGATTTTTTTTTTCCCTAGCTTCTCGGGGATGTATTTTATAGCCTCACCAATCTCTGTTACCAGAGCAACATCTCAAGACTCGAATCGAATGAGTGAGGTTTCAACATCTGCATATAACACATGGCTTTCAGAGATTCTCTATCTTCACGTCATAGATAGAACGGCCTTTCTTTAGAGTTGTTTACTTTCTCAACTGAACGACTGACGTTTGGAAGAGAAAGGATCTTTGTTAGTTACATTCGTGGAAACAAATGATAGAACAAAATGTTACTTCTCATAGATTGCCGTAAAACTTGTGTAATCTACGATCATTGAAGAGAGGGAACACTCACCTAGAATAAGCTGTTATGAAATATAACCTGAGTGACTTCAGTGAGATATAAAACAATGTGTTCTGAAATAAGGCTGACATAAAGTATTGGACAAATCGAGCTATTTATGACAAAATATAACATAAAAACTATGTTGTACATAACTGACACATTGATGTATGTACAGTTAACTGTTATACTCCATAAAGTTCTGGAACTGATGTATAGACAGTTAACTGGTACACTTTATGTAGTTCTAGAACTGATGTATAGACAGTTAACTGGTACACTTTATGTAGTTCTAGAACTGATGTATAGACAGTTAACTGGTACACTTTATGAAGTTCTAGAACTGATGTATAGACAGTTAACTGGTACACTTTATGTAGTTCCAGAACTGATGTATAGACAGTTAACTGGTACACTTTATGTAGTTCTAGAACTGATGTATAGACAGTTAACTGGTACACTTTATGAAGTTCCAGAACTGATGTATAGACAGTTAACTGTTATACTCCATATCAGTTCTAGAACTACATAAAGTGTACCAGTTAACTGTCTATACATCAGTTCTGGAACTTTGTATAGACAGTTAACTGGTATACTTCGTTTAGTCCATGAGTCGTTGTAAGTTGAGACAGATGATTTTTTGGTTCAGTTAGGTGACAAACTTTGGAAAGTTCCAGAACTACTCTAGATGTATTCACATCTCACACATTTAGATCATTTTTATTGTTGCTCTGGTTGTTCAGAAAGATTATTATTTTTGGAAAATTCGTTAACGTCATTTTTAGATTCGTATGACTAACGTTCTTTGGGGAGTTCTTAAGATGATTTAGTTTTCAGAAGTTGATCGTTTGGACACTTTAAAAAATTGTTTTTGTGTTCAGGTTTTCGAATCATTTTTGGATTATTCGAAGTTGATTTCAAATTAGGTGTTGCACCCTGTGACAATTTAGAGATGTTTCTAGAACGTACCGTGCAAAGCTTTATAGTACTAGTTTTTCACAAAATGACTTTCTGGTTTGTAAGTTTTTACTGGGAGTTAGAGATAAAAAAAACAGTTATAAACGTGTTTATATTTTGTTGTTGTTTTATTTAGCTACATGCTGAAGGTAGTAGATACAGCGATGAAATACGACGACAACAGCAGGAACAGATCAGACGACAACAAGATCAGCTGTCGGAACAGCAACAAAAAATTCAAGAATTACAGGTCAGAAAACTGTTAAATTTTCGGGACTGTTTTGCACTTAAACGAATTTATTTGAAGTTATTAAACTGTTAATGTGAATTTGTCTAAATAATATCACTATCAGAACTCAAAATTAAAGTCATGTACCTGTCCAACTGGGAGTAAACAACATTTATAATGATCGGAACGCGATGATTATCAGCTGGATTCCCCCGTTTTTATCGATATTTTCGGCCGTAATCCTAATAATATCTCATAATGTTCGGCCGGTTTATCAGATTTAGATTAGTGCTAAAACCATATAAAAGATCCGTCACTGGTAATTAAATTAGAAGAATGGAATATAACCCGAATTGCAAGACACATACAAACTAGTTATTTATTTCGTGCTGTTCTGATTCCCTATTCCCGCTCCCTTGTGGTTCATTGGTAATTCTGAGGTCTTATAACGCTATCAATTTGGTTCAGATACATCGGTAGGCGTACCACAGATAATCCATTTTTTAACTTTGTGCTCAACAACAAAGAAAATAAAAAGAGCCTTATAATAAATCATTACATTTTTGTTCTAATGTATTGTAGTTAATAAACGAATTACAAGTGAAACGTACTTGTTACTTATAGCTTGAAAGTATGTATCTCGAGGTAGGCCTACGTTTTACATGGATGTATCCATTAACAATGGTTGTGTGAACGAGCACAATCGACATTACTGATGTACAAGAAAAAAGGAACAATGATCGTAACAATGGTCATATTTATGTCACGTAATAATGGTTGCTGTGGTAACGCAGTCATGTTTATGTTATGTAATAATTGTTGCTGTGGTAACGCAGTCATATTTATGTTACATATTAATGGTTACTATGGTAACGCAGTCATATTTATGTCACGTAATAATGTTTGCTGTGATAACGCAGTCATGTTTATGTCACGTAATAATGGTTGCTGTGGTAACGCAGTCATGTTTATGTTACATATTAATGGTTACTATGGTAACGCAGTCATATTTATGTCACGTAATAATGTTTGCTGTGATACCGCAGTCATGTTTATGTTACATATTAATGGTTGCTGTGGTAACGCAGTCATGTTTATGTCATGTAGCAGTGATCGCTATGGTAATACGGTTATATTTATTTAAACTAACAATGATCGTTATGGTAACGTAGTGATATTTATCTCACGTAACAGTGATTACTGTGGAAATGTCTCGTTCTTTATACCCGTTCTGTATCATGTAATAATATCTGAGTGTTTAGACAGCCAGTAAACTTTTCATCAAGTCACCGACACTGGACGAGCTAGTGAAACAATACACTACTGTTCCGATATAATTATATAAAAATGTTTGTCAACTCTAACTCACATACCCTTTCAAACTGATTTTAACGAAAAATAACAGTTCGTGATAGTCAGAGGAAACTTAAGAAGCTTATTGACTATAAACAGATTATAAGTTCAGTTGAGACATTTAATACTTAAGCTATGATACTATAGCTGCAACCATCGAAACAGTAAACCTTGTAAGAATATTCAAACTAAATATTTCGTGTAGTAGTTTATTTTTATTAAAGGAACGAACACACAAGCATATCACGTATATATATAAAAATGGATCTTATGCCAGAGAAACTATCACAAAGAACTTATTAATAAAATTATTGTTTTGTCAACACTCACTAACAAAAGTAGGATTCTTTCTTTAGTTGTGAAATAGTTAATGAAAACGTGCAGGATACTTGTTTTGTGAGTGGTACCTTCATTTGATGTGGAATTTAAGAAAAACATCAATATTTCGTTCTTAAACTTCTTTAGTTTAGAAGAACCCGCGAAGTTTCATAACTTTGTCCTGAAACTGTATGAAAATTCTTGAAAACAGTAGTGTCGTGTGCTAACATTCTGTAATGTCGTTTCTGATTGTTTACTTGTTATTGTTCTGTTTCCATGGTTTCTTAACATTCTGTAACGTCGTTTCTGATTGTTTACTTGCTATTGTTCTGTTTCTATGGTTTCCTAACATTCTGTAACGTCGTTTCTGATTGTTTACTTGTTATTGTTCTGTTTCTATGGTTTTCTAACATTCTGTAACGTCGTCTCTGATTGTTTACTTGTTATTGTTTTGTTTCCATGGTTTTCTAACATTCTGTAACGTCGTTTCTGATTGTTTACTTGTTATTGTTCTGTTTCTATGGTTTCCTAACATTCTGCAATGTTGTTTCTGATTGTTTACTTGTTATTGTTTTGTTTCTATGATTTTCTAACATTCTGTAACGTCGTCTCTGATTGTTTACTTATTGTTCTGTTTCTATGGTTTTCTAACATTCTGTAATGTCGTTTCTGATTGTTTACTTGTTATTGTTTTATTCCTTCTGACTGAATTATAATATAATGGTACTTTCTGTTTTTTTAAACCGAAAAATGGCAGGTTAACGAAACTTGTGGTATCCTAATAAACTCTTTTGTGTTTTTAACCACAATACTTCATGAAGTGCCCTTTGTAATTAATTATATGTATCTTTTATTTTGCGTTTTTCTTGAGCTTCGTTTATCTGTTTCTAGAACATATTTCGTTTTGCAGATTCGACTTAATGGCCAGTATATGGCTGCTGCCGCTACAGCGAAAACCTTACCGGGTATGCCTGGGCTTGCCACGGGAGTCACACCTCAGGGGCTGATGTTCCTCCCGGTTTTTGATGGAGGTTTCGGTAGTGGGGCCGGACTGCCCCATCCTGGTGCTCCAGTTCCTGGGATTGAGGATTTGGTTACTTCATCGACAGGAATCTCTTCCATGTCCCTGCCGTCACTGACATTCAGCTCCACCTCCCGGCAGTTGTCACCAAACATAACAACAAGTATTGCACCAACAGCATTGGGAGATACTCCACCTTCGGTACGTTACAGTGCAACGTGTTTCTTGTATTTCAACTTGAAATATGTCTTCCCTAGACTGCGTGGAAACTTCAGTATCTAATCATTCTACCCTGTCTCAGCACAGATAGTTTGTTCGTTTTAGGGCAAACTTTACACAATAGGCTGTCTGCAGGAATCGAACCCTGGACTTTAGTGTTGTAAGTCCGCAAACTTACCTCTGACTCACCTGGTAGGGGGAGCTCAACACCGATAGAAAAAATGTCGTATGACGTAATTGATAAAACTTTAATAAAACACCTGAATTACTTTTAGTGGAGAACCTATTGAATTACTTAGGTAACAATTAACATCAATACTCATGTTATCTACCTTTTGTTTTGTTTAAACTCAACCGTAACGCTAAAAATCGGAGTTCGATCCCTGTTTGACACGGTGCAAATAGTTCGTTGTTTAGGTTTGCACTTAACAACGAAACAATCAAACAAAAATGATGTTTAATCCAGATTCAGGAAAGAAAAAAACACAACTAAAAACATATTTTAAAATAAATCGTTACCCTTCAATAGGCTTGTATTAAATAATCAGATTAATTGTGTATAAGAATGTGGCTGTGTTATAAACATCTAGCAATGGAATACTTTCAAAACGTTAATCGTCAGCAAGTTCGGGGTTTGTTATTTCCAAACGTTAATCGTCAGCAAGTTCGGGGTTTGTTAAATAATAAACTTTGAACAAATCTTGTGACTTAAAAATTCTGTGTAGTCAAATATGAGGAGGAAAAATGTATAAATGTTAAAGGTAAAAGTCCAGTTGAACAAATAAACACTAAGAGCAGCGAAACGTTGTTTTATTTGATTTTTTAGCTGCTTCCCGAACTTTTTAAACATTTACTGATGTATATACATATTATTACAGAATTGGAATACACAGAGTTAGAAAACGTAATAACAATATATATATATCTGGTTGTAGTTTTTTATCACGTACTCATAATACATGAATGCAATCGTAGATGAGATTAATATTTTCTCATTTTAAATTCGATAAATACATAGTATAATTTTGTTTATTTTTTAATTAAATTATTCGTCGAAACGAGGTAAAACTGGAATATTCTTATGTTTAAGCCAATAACATTAAGCCCACTTATCACGCGCGTCTACGCTCCACGGTAACCTCTGACAGACTGCGTGCTCTTGTGGAATCCAAGGAAGACACTCACTTAATGCTCTAAATGGAGACGAGGCACAGTACTCAAATAATTGCAGTGCATCCAATGATCCTGCCATAAACCCGAGTAAAATTAAATCAGAGCTAGGCACTCGGATAGAAAGCGGCGCTTCAATCTTTGATCTTCCTCCAAACAGAAGGGGGGGACAAAAGCGAAAGCAATTTTATGAAATATTAAGAACACTGTAGTCCTGTTTGTGTTATAAATGTCCATTATTCAATTGACTTGCATTAGGGCATGTAAAATTCATGCAGATAAAGTACACCTCAACAATGGAGGATAGAAGCAAAGACAAATTATTCTTGTAATGTAGCCAACATACCTCCTTTGATTTCTTGGGCTCGACGTTTGGGAACCTTCTATATATATAATTCTTTCCCGGTGAATTGATTTTCGGGCTCCTTTTCAGTAAATATCTAGGGCAAGAACATAATCATTGAAAAGAGAAACGTAGCAACACAGTTGTCCACACACACAACGGCTTCGTACAACACTGAAGTCTGTGTATGATAATAGTCTGGAACCCATTATCTCCTACTAGGCTTCAAGCGTGGGCCTTACTCATTTCTGAGAGAGATTATACAAAGTGGCTGCTTTCTTATGCAGGCTGTGTGGATGCTAACAATAGCTAAGTTGATATTTTTCTTTCGGAGAAGCAAAAAGGACTTCACATGAATTGAAGAATGTATTCTGTGTAATATGCCTTTCAGTATATTATGCATTCATTCATCCTCTTTTCAATCCAAATTCTGAAAATACGTATATGCATGACCTTTCTATGGCAGTAAAACATTATTTGACTTTTAAAGTTTCTGGTGTGTAGTATCGAAATTAGAACATGGACTACTTCATGATTATAATTGTGAAGAGGAAAAAGTCACCTAATGTCTGTTATATATTATTATGGTGTATTCTTTTATTGTTGCATTAATGAATAAAGCATAGTGTATTCGTGTTATTGTTGCAGTTGATAAACTAAACACAGTGTATTCGTATCCTGTTATTGTTGCAGTCGATAAATTAAACACAGTGTATTCGTATCCTGTTATTGTTGCAGTTGATAAATTAAACATAGTGTATTCATATTCGTGTTATTGTTGCAGTTGATAAACTAAACACAGTGTATTCGTGTTATTGTTGCAGTTGATAAACTAAGCACGGTGTATTCGTGTTATTGTTGCAGTTGATAAACTAAACACAGTGTATTCGTGTTATTGTTGCAGTTGATAAACTAAACACAGTGTATTCGTGTTATTGTTGCAGTTGATAAACTAAACACAGTGTATTCGTGTTATTGTTGCAGTTGATAAACTAAACACAGTGTATTCGTATCCTGTTATTGTTGCAGTTGATAAACTAAACACGGTGTATTCGTATCCTGTTATTGTTGCAGTTGATAAACTAAGTGCAGTGTATTAGTATCGTGTTATTGTTGTATTATTGAATAAAGCATAGCATATTCGTGTTCTTGTTGCAGTTGATAAACTAAACACAGTGTATTCGTATCCTGTTATTGTTGCACATTGTTTCATGTTATACTTATATTTATATGTTATATTTCCGTGCTGTTATTATTATTATTACAATTGGAAAGTTAAAGACAAATATTTTTAAAAATTAAGATTTATTATTAGAATATAACTATGTTCAGTATTATTCATAATCATTTTAATCAATATATTTTATTATCTCTTAGTCATTTCTGTCCTCCCTTCAACCCTGGGTGTCAGGAGCTCCACCTATTACTCCAATGTATAGTTCTCCTAATAGCAGCTCCACTCATCCAACACCTGGAGCCTCAGACCCAGCCCCAGATAACGACGGTCCATTGAATCTTAGTAAACCTAAGTCCTGTGACAGTAACACTAGCAGGTAGGCAATTATTTTCTTATGGCAAATTTCGCTATCTACTTCTCTAAATATCATAATATTTATACGCTTCTATTTGAATTACAATATGAAACTTTGTTAGTGGTTCCTATTCAGTGTATATTATCACATATTCCATTACAAAGAAAAAGAATATTCCGCATTTTCAACACGATCTTTTGAAACCTCGTTTGTTTGTTTTTTATATAAAATGTCTTTAGTATAGATTGTTGGAAAAATTCGTTTTATATTTATATATGTAAAGATATTTCATTACACAATATATATTAACGTTTAACGGACGGCTACAATTATTTTGTCATTCTTCGTCTACTCTCCTCAGATAAACTCTTTTTCTTTCAACCCAAATGCAGCTGTTACAAAGAAAGTTTAATATTTGAACGTTTATCTTCTAGTGCTAGTTGTAGTCCCTCACCACAAGCTAACATTAAGCAAGAAGTGAAGGAAACGGGGCGATCTCCAAACCTCACCAACAGCTTCGTATCATCTGCATCATTTAATCCTCCTTTGCCAACAAACACCAGCATATCTAGTGTTGCAAGTCTGCTGGGAGCTGGAATTCCTGAGCCCCTGTCGGTAAGAGCACGAAACATGAAACCGGAACAATCTTGTTTATAATGTGTGTGTTAAATTATTAAACCGTTTGGTAGGAAGAGGAAGTATAAAACAGCTGTTGTTTATGTTCTGTACGAATAAACATTTCAGAAACCAAAACAAGCGATTGTTTTAAACCCTAAAAAAAGGTAAAATGGTTTTTTAGCCGCGGCATAATGGCTGAGTTTTTGGGGTTTTTTTTCAAGTACGAAGTTTTAGTCATAGCTCCATCATCTCTTGACCGATTTGAGATCCAATTACAGTTTTGGACTCAGGAGGTCAAACCCTTTCGATTGATATATTGCCCACGCCCAAGGTCTCGTAGAATAATTTACTGTAATCCTGCCTAGAATAATTTAAATTTGAGAAAAAAAGTCTCGAAGAATAATTTACTCTAATCCTGCCTAAAAGAATTCCAAGTGACACGGCCATTGATGATTTGCTCTTGTTTTGATAAGAATGTTTTGGTAAAAAACAAAAATATTTTAACGCAATGCTATCGTTAGATTTGCCTAAAAAATCATATTAAATATTCTTTGAAATGCTGTATTTTATTTCAAGAGTTTAATGTTGATAAAACATGCATCATCTGCGTAACCAATGGTAACTAATTTGATTATTTTTGCTACTGAAGTTATATACCTTCAAGGTATAATAGATTTAACACCCATCAAGATCTAACAGTATTTTTTTACATTTCTTTTTGTTCATTATTCATAGGCTGCATCCTCTTCCTTTCTACACGGAACAAATCCGTATAACATGCTGCCTCCAAACATGAGAAGTGCAGCACACATGCCGCTAGGTGGCGTCGTTGGTCATCCTGGTAAGATACGTTTTTTGTGTTTTTGTTTTGTTTGTTTTAACGAAGAACTACGCAATAGGCTATCTGCACTGTCCTCCGTGTAGTATCGAACCCCGGATTTTGCCGTTGTAAGTACGTAAATTTACCGCTGACCCACCGAGGTATACCTGTTAAGAAGAATTTTTTTTTGTTATCTTTATTTTTTAATTTTGTTTAATTTTTCTCCTTTCCATATTTTTGGTTTTACTTCTAACTGGACTGGACGTACCTAGTGGTCAGCGTTCCGGACTATGCACATAAATGTCCATGTTTCGTTTTCCGTTACCGAAAATCGCATCCTGCATTTTGGAGCCTTTGGTGAAAATTAAATCCCACAATTTCATTATAGTATCCTAAACTTGTTAGTGAGTACTGTTGACTGGTTGTGTTTTCTTTATTCTATCAGTTGGAAATTAGGTACGGCTTGTGCAGCTTTATCAGTTGGAAATTAGGGACAGCTTGTGCAGCTTTATCAGTTGGAAATTAGGTACGGCTTGTGCAGCTTTATCAGTTGGAAATTAGGGACGGCTTGTGCAGCTTTATCAGTTGGAAATTAGGGACAGCTTGTGCAGCTTTATCAGTTGGAAATTAGGTACGGCTTGTGCAGCTAGTCCTGAGTTAATAACTGTATAATAATAATGATACATAATAATGTATGTATCGTGTTCTAGCATAATAAAATGTGCAATCTTACCACAGAATTGACATTGATGATATCAATCTGCAATGCAAAATGAGCAAAAAACTGACCCATCAGATAGCTTAACCTTTTCCGTGTTCCAATGGGTTCATGCTCAGTAGAGATGGGCGTGAAAGTATTGTGGATACTTTGGACAAAAGCACTGGTTTTGGAGATACTCTTATTCATATGGCAGGGAACTATATATATATACATGTGTGTGTGTGTGTGTGTATTTATTAAATAAATAGTAAATAAAAATTTATCGCAGTTCTCAAATTTCCAGGTGTTTATATGACGTTTTTTTTATAGGAAATTTTCTGAATTTCAACCAAACTAGATGTAATATTGATCAAACAGGTAACCTGATGAGGAAGGATGGAATACCCCCTTCACTGACAGTCAGCCTAGGTCAGCCCTCCCCTACAAGCCTAGCCCTTGGGGCTAATGACAAACACTTTCCTCTACGTATGTACCTGTCATCTCAAAACACTGGCATCCTGACATCTGGCGGATCCAGAAAGGACACTAACGAGGAGGACAAGAAAGGCGAGACACTTATTACTTGTCATAATATGAAGAGATGTTGGACCCACAATAGTCTTATTTTGGAAACGAGTGTATGGGAACAATTTACCTGTCAAAACTACACCTTACATGGTCTAAATTTGAGGGTCAGAAAATCCACTTGGAGAGGCTCATATATACAGTGGTTTCATTTAGAAGTATGTTTGTACAGATGAAAGAAGCTAGCCATGAAGTGATTTTTAATAAGAGGTGGTTGACTTAGATCGGGGGTCAGTATATTAACTAGTGGAGAGTGACTGTAGTGTCGTTGGGGGGTCTTCCTCGCGTGGGTTGTAACAGATAAAGGTTCACTGTCTAATATTTTAAATTTAGTAGAATCGTCGTTTCACTCAAATGGTCATTTTTGTCGAGAATAAATGATGGTACTGTCTTTGTCGGTTCGTGTAACATGTCTTATTTGGTGAAAGTTCTTTTAATAATGAGAATTCTGACATCCTGATATTTCGTACGGTCTTCCTAAGATTCAGTTCTTCCCTCAGACCCATTTCTTCTGCTTTAGGTACGTATAGTTACAAACCTGCCAAATTTCTATTTACGACCAATGATTTATATACTATCCTTGAACTAAGTCAATCACCCCCATCGATATTACCCCCTTCCTTACAAATAAAACTCTAAACTGAACCATTGTATGTCTGAGCTTTAGCCTAATAACGTTTCTTTGAAACTCAAAACCATGTTGAACCTTACAACCAGGAATACACCTTGTATGTCTGAGCTTTAGCCTAATAACGTTTCTGTGAAACTGAAATTAAAACGATGTTGAACCTTACAACCAGGAATACACCTTGTATGTCTGAGCTTTAGCCTAATAACGTTTCTTTGAAACTGAAATTAAAACCATGTTGAACCTTACAACCAGGAATACACCTTGTATGTCTGAGCTTTAGCCTAATAACGTTTCTTTGAAACTGAAATTAAAACCATGTTGAACCTCACAACCAGGAATACACCTTGTATGTTTTCTAAAACAACCGTGATTAAACACAGTAATAGAAATTACCTTCACAATATATTAATATAGATTATTCTCTAGTGTTAACTAGCTCTGTGTTTAAAAGATGTGTAAGCCCAAAATTAAACGTTCGATTCGACGATCTTAAAATGAAAATCAAGAATCAAAGTAAAGGACTGACCAAAACTTGGATTCAACACATCTCTGCATATAATTGGAAAAAAGATTGTTTGGATTCGGGTTTCACTTAATTAGATTTTATTAGAAGATTTATTCTGTCGCTTGGGTACAACTTTCACTTTGACAATGTTATATCAATCTGCTTTGTAAGACTGCTTGCTTGACATCAAGGATAGATCTGATCTTTATCTTAACTTGCTTGACATCAAGGATAAGATCTGATCTTTATCTTAACTTGCTTGACATCAAGGAAAGATCTGATCTTTATCTTAACTTGCTTGACATCAAGGATGGATCTGATCTTTATCTTAACTAAATGTAAGGCAAATATTTGGAATGTGTCATAAAACTTAATGAAATAAATAGATAGCTAATTGCAATGCCCTGTATTAATTTTCCAAACTTTAATAAAAATATGTAAGTGAACGATCCCGAGGTCACGATAATAGACCTTTCGTTAATTAAATCTAAGCCTCGCGTGGTATAGAGACATTTTTTTAAACTGATTGTCAAAATTCTGGGAAAACTTTAAGCTAGCAAGTTACTGATTTATAAACACGATTTGTTATTTATAGTTTTGAAATCATTATGTTTCGAAGTGGAAAATACAAAGCGTCCAAATATACATGTTGGTCAGGAACTTGGAACTAACATGAAGAGATCAAAAAGTATTCGGCAGAGAGAGAAACAGAAACTAAATATCACACACGTTAGTAATATTGAATAGTTTTAGCAGGGAAAATAGGTTCACTGACGTATTAATGGTTTTACCACATCTGGTTCTTAGTTTCGTGTGTTTAGTATGTAATAAAACTCACGTTCACTGAGGTATTATTGATTTTACTACGTCTGGTTCTTAGTTATAGTGTGTTTAGTATGTTATAAAACATTCGTTCAGTTATTTAATTTTCTTAATATATTTAAACTGGTAAAAACAAAAGAAACATTATTAAAAAAGAGCTATTAACCTACTTTTTTTAATACAATCGTAAGGTCCAATATGTTATTTCTATTTATTTCACAAATTGTACTGATACTGGCGCCCCCCAGTGGCCACAAACAACAACACGTACTGATACTGACAAAATTCATTCTTTCTATAGGTAAATTATTGGGGGCAAAAATTATTCGTCAGACTAAAAAGGACTCTGAAGGAAAGCCTCACATCAAGCGCCCCATGAACGCATTTATGGTGTGGGCTAAAGATGAAAGGAAAAAAATTCTCAAGGCTTGCCCAGACATGCACAATTCTAACATCTCCAAAATACTTGGTAAGTTTTGGTTTTGTTTTTTTTTACTCCAACATAGAAATATTTCAGTAATGCCTATTCAACAGCATCAGTTCAAAAAGTGTACGAAGTTGATTACCAGACATTTTCTGTTGAACAGGAGCGAGATGGAAAGCTATGTCTAATACAGAGAAACAGCCATATTATGAGGAACAATCTCGATTAAGTAAACTTCACATGGAGAAGCACCCAAACTACCGCTACAGGCCACGCCCTAAACGGACTTGTATTGTGGATGGTAAAAAACTCCGAATTTCCGAGTACAAACAAATAATGAGACAACGTCGCCACGAAATGAGAAATTTGTGGTGAGTAGGTGAAAATTTGTTGTTGTTCTTTTCAGTTTCTTAGGAGGACTAGGACCACCATTGTACATTGTTATACTAAGTTCTACTAAGCCTAACTATTTTGTTCATCTTAATGAAGAAGTCAGTCCTGGTAAACAGAACTTTAGCAATTAGCATTTCTATAAGGGTATTTTAATGAGTGTTTTTACATCTACTTAACTTTAACATGACGACAATTTTTAAAGTGCAAACTTAACAAGGCTACCTGGCTCGTGCGTCTTGATCCGATACTGTAGGCCCCACCCAGGCTGCTACTCTACACACACTTATCAGTTCTACTCTTTAGTTCATCGAATGTCATTACTTTATATTTTGATTTGTTGTTTTATTATAAGGATTGTTTAGTATTGTTGTTTTATTATAAAGATTGTTTAGTATTGTTGTTTTATTATAAGGATTGTTTAGTATTGTTGTTTTATTATAAAGATTGTTTAGTATTGTTGTTTTATTATAAAGATTGTTTAGTATTGTTGTTTTATTATAAAGATTGTTTAGTATTGTTCTTTTATTATAAGTATTGTTTAGTATTGCTCTTTTATTATAAGGATTGTTTAGTATTGTTCTTTTATTATAAGGATTGTTTAGTATTGTTGTTTTATTATAAGGATTGTTTAGTATTGTTGTTTTATTATAAATATTGTTTAGTATTGTTGTTTTATTATAAATATTGTTTAGTATTGTTCTTTTATTATAAATATTGTTTAGTATTGTTCTTTTATTATAAATATTGTTTAGTATTGTTCTTTTATTATAAATATTGTTTAGTATTGTTCTTTTATTATAAAGACTGTTTTGCATCGTTAGCTTAAAACATGTATTTAGGACTATCCTAAATCTCCTACACTGGCTGAACCTCGTGAGATGTTATTGGAATTATGGCCGAAAATATTGTTAAAAGTGTGGGTGCCCAACAGATGAAACAATGCATTATAATATTTATACGTAGATACATAATAAAAGTATGTTTAATTAGCTATTCTGATGGCTAGGTGGATTTTTAACTTTGCTCTTATTACGTGTCTTGTTTCGATCGGAAGTTCATAGGAAGTATTAAATCTACCAAATTTGAAGTTGCTGTGACATACCCCAAATATTGTCTGCTACACAAACAGTTCATATACCTTACGGCGCATCTCTGTTAGTGCTGCCAGCTTTGAGGGTCAGTGTTCGCGTCTCGTATTAAAAAAACCTAAATTGACTTTGTACATTTTAGTTAGTTCAGCTAAGTTTGGTTTGAATTTCGCGCAAAGCTACGCGATGGCTATCTGAGCTAGCCGTCCCTAATTTAGCAGTGATAGTCTAGAGGGAAGACAACTAATCAACACCACCCACTGCCAACTCTGGGACTACTCTTTACCAACGAAAAGTGGGATTAACTGTCACATTGTAACGCCCCCACGACTGAAAGGAAGAGAATCTTAGCTGAGCACACTAACCACCAAGCCATGCCAGGCCTATGGAGCTAAGCAAGGCACAACCCCCGCCATTTCTGTTAGGCTTAATTCTACTACTCCATACTTATACCAGTTTAACTAGGTGTGGAAACGTTGTTCTTTATAAATAAATTCTCTAGTACACGTGTATTAGTAACATCACCAATGCAAGTGCTCTAGAGAACTGATCTAGATATAGAACAGTTCCAGGCCAAGCAAAACTGGAAGTTGTGCACAGTAGTAGCTCCAGCAAATCTAACGTTTCTGCTAAATACTATCATAACCATAAAATTGGTGTACATCAAAATCAGCTGTGGAGTACACTTGCGCATCACTAGTTACATCTAGAGTTACTGCTGCACATCACTCTGTAGGCCTGGAAATGTTCTGTACCTAAATCAGTTCTTTAGAGCACTTGCATTGGTGATGTCAAATCTAACGTTTCTGTTAAATACTCTCATAACTATAAATCAGCTGTGGAGTACACTTGCGACATCACTAGTTACATCTAGAGTTACTGCTGTACATCACTCTGTAGGCCTGTAAACGTTCTATATCTAGATCAGTTCTCTAGAGCACTTGCATTGGTGATGTCAAATCTAACGTTTCTGTTAAATACTCTCATAACTATAAATCAGCTGTGGAGTACACTTGCGACATCACTAGTGTCATCTAGAGTTACTGCTGCACGTCACTCTGTAGGCCTGGAAATGTTCTATATCTAAATCTACTCTAACAGTGTTGTTAGACATGAGTTTAATGCTGTGCAAGACCGCCCACATATTCCAAGTCTTGAGGTCATAGTTTATTTTTAACGGATAATCTGCCTTCGTCCAGTATCGATTTTTTCGGCCATCTTGTTTCTGTGTCCATCTGAGCCTAATTAAGCCAACTGTGTATGTTGCCCGAGTCACCTCTATAACTTTCACTAGGACTGAAACCATGTTGCTGATAACTGCTGTTACCTATCACCACTGTCTCTTATTGCAAACCTGGAGCTTAGGATGTTCGAAAAAATCACATTAAATATGACCTTTCTTGTGAACAAGTAAATATATATCCGAATCACTGTATCAAAAATAGACAATATTTAAAACTAATTCACATTCCATGACATTTAACAATATTAAGTTTCAAAGAAGAAAAGAAACAGAAAATTAATATTGTTTAAAACTACTTTAGATTCTATGTCATTTAACAATATTAAGTTTTAAAGGAATATTGTTTAAAACTACTTTAGATTCTATGTCATTTAACAATATTAAGTTTTAAAGAAATATTGTTTAAAACTACTTCGGACTCCATGGTATTTTTTTTCGTGACAATGAATTGAAATTGTAGACTAATGTAAACAATGTTTTAACACTTAAAACACTGTACAAATGTATATTGGTTTACCTTATCTAGGTACAGAGATGGCCCCATAGGTCTTCTCGAGTCCCCCACCCTGGTTCATCCAACGAGTATGACTTCCTTGCTCAGTAACCCTCCTGTAAACACAACCAGCTCAAGCGACGAACTACAGTCATTTGCATCCACGTTGACTACAAATGGCCTGCATGACGTCACCATGGCTACCGCAGTCTCTACTAGCACCTCTTCAGGCTCGATTTCCATGATAAAAGAAAACTCATTCTCAACCGATTCTGTCATTGCTGCCATGGAAACCTCGACATGAGAATTGCTCACTTTCCAGGGGGACAGTGGGGCACGCTTGTGTCTTGAACATTAAACAGTAAAACTGAGGCCTGCTGGTTAAAAGTGGGGCTGCTTTGAATTTGTTTTGGGTCATACAAGAATTGCTTGTAAGTGCAATGAGAAACCATGACGTAGTTCAAAGTACACTGTGAGCAGCTTGAGTACAATTATATTATAACTCAGGAGAGAATCCCTTGTGCTCAAAGAAGCGCACACGATGTATCTTGTTTCTGTTTAGATGTTAGACGCATATACAGTTTTTATTCCTGTCAAGGGTGTGTGTGTGGCCGAACATCAAATATGAGCCCTAAAAAGGACATTTCGATTGATTAAATAGCACCAAGATATTAGATGAAAGAACGTCCTTTTTTTTTAAGTGGGTGTATGTTTCTGTAACGGAATTAATCATATTTGTTTTATCAATTGATTGAAAATGGGTGAATCTTTCCGTAATAGAATTAATTGTGTTTTCTATATCAACATAAGTTTGACAAGTTCGTGTTATTAAAGATTCAAGCCACAAGACTAACAGTTCTTTTAAAATTCAGAAGATATATTTAGGAGAATATTGTTTATTTTACGTGCTCAATATTATTTACCCGTTCTCTAGTCTGTGATTGTGTCTTATTGGAGACACCTGGTGTGCTGTTTTGGTAACAGTATTTGAAATCTTGGACAAAGCTGTCGGTGGCTAAATGCTAACGCTGTGTTGTTATATTATGACGTTTGGTTATATATTGTATGCGAATTCTGTACTGAAGCCAGAGGGTAGCTAATATCATTATTATATGTAGATTTTTAATGAATATTCAATCTCTGTATGTTCATTCAGCAACAGCTACCGCAAACGTAACGACTTTTTTTTGTCAGATGACAAATATGTCGTTTGTTTGCTTTCTCTTTGAGCTCCTTACATTTAAAGTGTTTGACATAAGTTCACAAACGAAGTGGCTGCGTGTATTGATATTGTAAAAGTTCATGCTTTGACTTAGTTTCCTTCTCGAGGAAATGTTAAACCTTTAGAGGAAAAAGTGTACCCAAACCACATTCTGGTACGATTTTTACTAGGGCATTGAATAACTGTGTTATTTTGTGTTCATTACCCTGTAGTGTACATGTTTTGTAAGTACCTTAGATTAGAATAACACTTGTTGCATGTACACATACAAGCTATGATTGTACTAGAATAATGTACAGATTTTTGGACTGATGGCGGTAAACTCTTTATATCAGAATCAATCGGGAAGTAAGTCCACGTGAACCCTCTGACTAATTAGTGCAGAGATTAAAAATCGCCAGGCATATATATACTTGCCTATGGGTAACCGCCAGTTGGAAGAGGGTTAAAGGTCAATTAAAAGATGTGGACAGAAGTGCCATATGCATTATATCTTTTTCACTTCGGTTTCTAAGAAGGGGGGAGGGGTTACCCATTGGAAAAGGAGCTAAGTGTGGGAAACATTTCAGCTAGTCGGCCAAACAATATGACCTTTTGACTTTTAGAGCGTTGCACCTATTTATGTTGGTTATTTTACAAATAATGATAATATCAAAATCAACTTTGTTTTGCTATATATATATATATATCCTTATGGAATTTAAATTGTAGCTTTGAACACAAAACTACGCCTACAATGATAGTTTCACAAGCAAATCGTCGTGAAAAAAATATTGACATTGTTCTATAACACAAAATTTAGATTTTATTTATGTTTTTAAGTAATCTGTACTTGGAACGACCTTGGGTTTTATAGTGTGGTCAGTAAAAGAGGGCAAAGTTCATACTTCATATCGGGAAGTTTTTTTTTCACTTCAAAACTTACTGTTCTGGGTGTCACTGAAAGGAAGAACGCCCGGTGAAATTTGCTCATTGCTCAATTAGTTTAGTTTTTCGTTGATTAACAGCCTTAAAAAATTTGTTTATTTTCGCATTTTATGTTACAACAAAAAATTAATAACTTTGAGTTCTTTCTAACAGTTTTGAAAACAAAAAACTGCCTGTGGCTGAGACGTGATAACTTTCGACATTTTCCTTCTCATTCCATTAAATGTTCAGTATTTTGGATGATTACCACTTGTTTCTTTTATCTCGTAAAAAAAAGCACGACGAAATCAAAAGAAATAAGACCAGGAAGATATACACTTGAAACAGCCACAAGCACACCAAAAAGGCATATACTCTATGTGTATAAAACTGATGTTGTTCTTTTCATTGTCTTTTACGAGTACGTTTGGGTCTTGCATTGATACATGGAGTATTTTTTATTTCTTATTGGGCATTGGTTCATAGTTAACTGCAGTCCAGAGGCCAGTTTCGTATTGGTAGTGTGTGTGGTAGTCATGGTTACGTCCCATCTTTTTTTTTTTTTTGTTCTGAGGTGGTTGTGATGGTGGGAAAAAAAAAATAGGTGAACATCAGAAATCTGATTGTTCAGAAAGTTAAACCAAGTTTCTTTGTATGAAAGAAAGAATATATCAAGATTTTTCTTCGAGTATTTCTTTTCTGAACAGAATTTTGACTTCTTTATTCGCGCTAAAAGAAAACTAGATATTCTTAAGCTTTGTTATTTTTGTCCAAACATTAACATCTTTGATCCCTTTCTCACCACACAAGAGGTTTCATTCTTAATGTTATTACTGGGAGACTTACCATTAACTACTTGTAAATTGTAGTAAGTATTAAAATATATTGTTGAGTCATGCAGTGTTCCTGGTCCTTTATGAACTGGAAAATCCCACTCACACACACTTGTCAGAGATTACTCGTGATAATTATGAAGATGTCCTTATGGAACCGAGATTGTAGCCTTGAACACAAAACTACGCCTACAATGATAGTTTCACAAGCAAATCGTCGTGAAAAATATTGACATAGTTCTATAACACATAATTTAGTTTTTATTAACAGATATTTAAGAAATTTCTCACAGCAATACAGTAAAACAAGAAATTAATATTTTGATAATATTTTTAAAAATACGTAAATACATTAAATAAGTGTTACAGCAGACACTTCAGAAAAAAAAAACACAAATACTGTGGACTTAAGTATATGACCAGTCAAATACCGTGGACTTAAGTATATGACCAGTCAAATACGTGGACTTAAGTAAATGACCAATCAAATACTGTGGACTTAAGTATATAACCAGTCAAATTCCGTGGACTTAAATAAATGACCAGTCAAATTCCGTGGACTTAAGTAAATGACCAATCAAATACTGTGGACTTAAGTATATAACCAGTCAAATTCCGTGGACTTAAATAAATGACCAGTCAAATTCAGTGGACTTAAGTAAATGACCAGTGAAATACCGTGAACTTAAGTATATGACCAGTCAAAATAGAAGTTTATTAAGATTATAACAAACAAAAACACGAATATCGTCAAAAAGATGGATACGCCATCCTTGAAAGGTTTTTAATAAGTTGCCATCCTTGGGATATAAATATACTAGACAATGTAAACCCTCATTACATACTTATAACGTTGGTAAATGTTTAATGTAAAACTTAATTACATACTTATTATCTTGGTAAATATTTAATGTAAAACTTCATTACATACTTATTATCTTGGTAAATATTTAATGTAAACCCTCATTACATACTTATTACGTTGGTAAATGTTTAATGTAAAACTTCATTACATACTTATTATCTTGGTAAATGTTTAATGTAAACACTCATTACATACTTATTTTCTTGGTAAATGTTTAATGTAAACCCTCATTACATACTTATTATCTTGGTAAATATTTAATGTAAAACTTCATTACATACTTATTATCTTGGTAAATGTTTAATGTAAACCCTCATTACATACTTATTATCTTGGTAAATATTTAATGTAAAACTTCATTACATACTTATTATCTTGGTAAATGTTTAACGTAAACCCTCATTACATACTTATTATCTTGGTAAATGTTTAACGTAAACCCTCATTACATACTTATTATCTTGGTAAATATTTAACGTAAACCCTCATTACATACTTATT
>NW_013671048.1:0-3678 GCF_000517525.1 Limulus polyphemus
ATAACTTCACGATACACTTGATTTCAACAGTCGCTCTTTTACAATCGTTTTAACAACGAACGTTAACTTCAACAATACTTCCTGACTGCAGTTCAATTACTCACTACCTACACGCACATTGATGCCGTCAAGTTGTGACCATCTTATTTCTACCAGACTACCCTATATCTAGTAATCTCCCGACAATTCACGAAGGTACAAGATATTTCCAGAAAGCAGGGGGCGTGACACTAGTCACGTGACCTCGCTGACGCAACAGTATTAACAGTGGTGACACAAAGGCAATCTGCGGACTTATACCGCTAGAAACTGTTTTTCTATACCCGTGGTGGGCAGAACACAGATAGCCCTTTGTGTAGCTTTGGGCTTAATAATAAACAACAACAAGAAACCACAGATTTACTTTTAAGCTAATCGATTCACCTAAGATGATGTTCCAGAGTATCTAAACCTCACATTACTTAGTTAACTTTGTAACTAAGACTTACCCAGAGCAACTAGCGCTGGTCACATACATGGCCATTCCCAATCAAACATAAAAGATGTTGTAACCTTGAGATATATTTTGACCTACCATTGAAGGACACTGCTATAGATCTTCATGCAGAATGTGCAGTATCACAGACATATCATCCATGGGCAGACCAGGTGTTATATCCAAGGGAATGACAGAAAACAAAGGTAGTTACAATGAAATCAACTTAACGACTTTCTCGACCACGTGATATGTGAAATTGCAAGTACATATGATATATATGTTTAAATCCTACATTAAAGTAAGAAGGTACAAACTGTATGGTATGCCTACATACAACATTGATAACTTGGTATTTTGGGGGATTGTGATAGAGTGTGAACATAGATATAATTTTAAGGAAGCTAGTTGTTCGTTACAAACTCATCCACTGTAGACCTTAGACCTCCTTATAACTTGCTGTTTCTACACACTGGCTGGCCACTATATGTTTTTTGCACGACAGATAAGCAATGTCGAGAAAAATAAGCCAATCAGAGTAATGCATTCGCTGTGACAGAAAAATGGATAAAATGAAAATAGATGGGTAAGCGTGCAAGTCATCACAGGAGGTGGAAAATGGGGAAAATGCGATATTTTCAGATGGAGGAGACCATCCGGAAAAATATGGGTGAACGTTAACCAGTCTATATCATATAATGGAGATTGTGTGGGAACTGGCAACAGGTAATCGAGTATTATGAATCAGGATAGATAAATGAGGGAAGAGGGGTCATCGGCATCTCGACATGGTCGGGATTGTCATTTGGGAAGGACATGACATAGAGGTTCAGTAGGTGATCAGCTGGTGCCAAAATGTTTCTCGGAGTGGGTACAGTGGTGGCGAAAACATCGGAGAAGATGAGATTGTGGACACGAAAACATATATTAACATAGCGAGTACTTTAAACCCCAAGTACATATGAGCTTAAACGTTATTAAAAGAAATAGTGAAGTTACCATGAAAAATAATGCGGTCTATTTTATTGAAAAATCACGTGGCTCGTAAGAGTAGGTTAAGGATAATTTCTTTGGATATGGAATATACTGTTGCGTCAGCAGAGGTCACGTGACTATTATCAGTACGGAAGAAGATACGTCCCGCAAAATTAAGAGACTTTGTTGAATTGTAATTTTGTGTTTGTAATTCTGTACATTTAATTAAGTTATTGTTAATTTTTATTGGTTTAATGTAAGTGGCTATTGTTCGGGACGAACAATACTAAGGAGGGGCAGTGTTGCGTCAGCGGAGGTCACGTGACTAGTATCACGCCACGTCCTTCTCGAACATTCACGTCCCTTCCTTAAATCTCGGGATCCTTCTAGATATAGTGTAGTCTTGTATATATAAGACTGTCACAAAGTGACGGCAACAATGTGTGTAATTGAACTGAGTATTGTTGAGTCGAGCACGTGAGACGTTCGTTGAGAATTATAGCGTTTGTTATAGCGCGACTGTTGAAATTAAGTGTATCGCAAAGTTATATTCAGAAAGTATAAACCAGTTTTATTTAAGAAATGACTTCTATCGGTAAAGTTTCTTCGGAAATAATTTTTATGGAAAATTAACGAACGAACGGAGACGTAACAATACTATACAATTTAGCCTGGTAGCTATGCTTAAAGGTGGTTTAACATATTGTGACTCTCTAAAAAAGCTGTAGTAGGCCTAGTTTCTTAAAGTCGTTCTTAGACCAAATGTTACCGTCAAAATACTCTTAAAATCACCACTTGGGGCCGTGGGACAGAAGCTACAACGCTCCATACCAAAAACCATATCAACCAGGCAGAGCGCGTACGTATGTTACTACTTGCCGATGCCCAGGCTAGCTTATTATGTCGCTTGATTAATCATAAGGTGAAACACGCGAATATGATTGACTTATTTTTCTCGCCATTGCTTATCTGTCCCGCAAAAGAAAAGTCGCTATCCATAGAGATCGTATTTGTCTGATGTAGTTAATCTATCAGTTCCATATTTCGTCATTGTTGAAATAGACAAAAAGTTGTTTTTATTTGAAAGTGTATAATTTTTGGTTTGTTTTTGCGAGTATTACAAAGGCCTACTTTTCCCTGTTATCTCATCTCTTAATTACCACATAATTCAATTTACCCGAAATACCGTAACAGACTAAAACAAAACGCAGTCGCTACAACCGGAGTCAAACAAAAACAATGTATTAAACTGTATTCTGTATAATATATTCAAACAGTTCTAATACAAATTTTATCATTTACAAAATAATAATAATAATAATAATGACAAATAAATAAATCCGTATCTGGCCAGAATTTGATACAAACTTTAATAAACAATACAATGCAAAATGAACGTTATTAATTTCAATGAATAGAAAAATAGGGAAAAGAAAAACCAAATTAAGATCACTAACAACCAACAATAGCACCCAGTGGCACAGCGGTATGTCTGCGTACTTACAACGCTAGAATCCGAGTTTCGATACCCGTGGTGTGCAGAGTACAGTTAGCCTATTATGTAGCTTTGTGCTTAATTACAAACAAACAACAAACATGCCCTAGCTAGAAGGTGAGTTAATTAAATTTTGTAGTTGAACTAAAGATAGAAAGAATAATAAATAAATGGTTAACAAAACCATAATAAATTGAAAGTAGAATTCGCTGTCTCACAACCACAGGAAGATAGGGCCAAGTCTGAACTTTTCAAAAAAAGTGTAGTAATTGCATTTTTTCATGTTTAATTAATTAAGAGTAAAAAAAAAATGAAAGAGTTTCTTCTTATTGTTCGACATAGCTTTAGTCAGTACCAGATTGTATTTTGTATTGTATTTTAAGTAATAAGAAAATACGAAACTTCCATAAGTTACCTAACAATTGTTAAAAATGGTCTGTATCACTCGTATATATTTTACTAATTTAGTTTAATAACATTTTCGCTCTGCCCCCCCCCCCCCCAGTGGCACAGCGATATGTCTGTGGACTTACAACGCTAGAATCCGGGTTTCGATACCCGTGGTGGGCAGAGCACGGATAGCCTTTTGTGTAGCTTTGTGCTTAATAATAAACAACAATAACATTTTAATATAAATTATTGTTACGTCTCCTTTTGTTAATTGATTTTTCCGTAACTTCGTTCCGACGAAACTTTAGCGACACAAATATTTACTTAATAAAACTGGTTTAGT
>NW_013671048.1:4576-13604 GCF_000517525.1 Limulus polyphemus
ATGTGACTCGCTGACGCAACATTATATTTAATTTTTCGATAAATGAATATAATTCAGTATAATTCTCGATAATGTTTGTTTTAAAATCCAACATTGGAGTTCATTATGTTTATGATTCTAAGAAGTTATGATTTAAAGTAAAGAAAAAGGTATAACAATATGTCAAAATACTAGATTTGCTATATCCAGTGCCGACGAGGCTTTTCACATAATACCAGAACTCATTAGTCCGGCTGGGATACAGCAAATATAGTAGAGGTTTTAACGTCGAAAGCCAGAGAAATATTGGAAAACCAATAGGCTCAACAACTGTTATGAAAAATATTTTAACAGTTAAGATGCTATTAATTTTATGAAATTCTATAGAAAACATCTTTTATGGTGCGAATTAGATAAAGCTGGTGAAATATTTCTTATATCGTCATTAATGGGCGTTAGAAAACCTTAAGTCATTACAGCATATGTTTGATATTTTGAGGCATATTGTCTTTCATGAAATAACTAATCCAATATAATACTACTTTTCTCTTCTTTTTTTGTGTTCATTATCGAAACTCGAGCTGTCAGTTTCTCGAGGCTGTGTACTAAGCCTACGACTCATTTGCGGACCTCAGTGTAATTTTATAAAACATTAGTTTTCAGGTAGTTAAAATAATACTTATTCATTTTTGTGGTGTTTCATACTTTTTATGAATTATAAATTATTATTATTATTCGTATGCTTTTACTAATATTTCATTACATTTTCTTATTCTTCAATTTTGTTAGTCCTATTCAAGTTACAACGTAATAATTATTATTAATAAGACTGTAAGTTGTAACTGTAAATTAATGCAGGAACTGCTATTACTTAAAGATTTAAAACTAAAAGCAGCACATCTTGACTTAACCAGATTTGCTAGTTTGGGCTTATTCTAACGTCATATTGTTAATAATAATAGTATTAGTATTACTAATATAATTAGTAGTATTTATAAGAATGACTAGCGTATATCCCGTCAAAAATGACGGGGCAAGAACTACCACGCCTACCCCATAGTATACCCTAACCCCACATTTCATAACTAACTGAAATAAATATATTTTGCGAAATCAAACTTGCCCAACAAAGAGGTTGAAAAGTGCAGTCGAGGCAGTCAAACGTCGGTAAATTTCTCTGTGAGCCAATCAAAATTAACATCATTCGTGGAATAATTATTGGTAAAAATCATTTACTGAGTTAGTGTACTGAAACAGTGAAAGTATAAAATGAAATGTATAGACAACAAAACTGGATAAATATTTGTTGATTTCTTAACTTAGAGTCTCCTTAGATTAAAGTGTTTTGTTTTTTATTAAAAACGTTGGTTATATAATAGAAAACAGCCTAATTCAGAAACAATGTAAGTTTAAAATTGAATCAGTATTTATACTTTCATGATAAATTTTATGCTCTAGGCCAGGTGATCCCACACTATTTATTTACTTTAGGTTTATTATATCAATACCCACTACACATGTACGGTTTTACAGCACCATCCCTCACAGTTTCTTTACACCCAGTCACAAATATTGTAATTTGCAGACAGTAATCGAACTGTTCTTTCTGGATAAATGCAGTTTGGCTTTTATGAATCCTCCTATTTCAAGAAATCAAGTGTGATGTGACACACACTGGTTTTTATATAGGTTAGATTTCTTGTTTAGAAATTTAACTGAAACAGCTGATAATGATTTTTAATGTATAAATTAAAACAGTTGAAAGCAAGTGTTTCAGTGACAATTTCAGTTTCATTGTCTTGTGAGTCATTGCGAGTATGTTTGATAATGATAGGCTCGTTTAGTTTTATGTTATAAACAGTGTAAGTCACTAACAGTGTATAGTAATACTGGTACAGTGGTAGAAAATTGTGTATAATAATAATAATAAATTCATCACAGGTGAGATGTATGAATAGAAAATAATATGAAACATCTAATATTGTATTAATTACATGTATACATATGATGTGGACAATGATGGATCATTTGATCCTTCAACTTCAAGACTTTCCTTGCACACCCACCATTTATATTTAAGAAATTGTTTATTTTTTACTTTAAATCTTGGGTAGGATAGTCTGTGGGGTAAACAGGGAGAAAAGAATTAGATTATGCTATCGAGAAGCAGGGGTGGAGAATACAACTGAGAGAGAAAATTATATAGTAAAGGGTGATATTAGTGATGCAGTCTTTGTAATAGACATAGGGGTTAATGATGTAGGGAAGGGTAGGTGAGAGTATTTTATTATTAAGTACAAGACATTAATGAAAGCATTCAAAGAAACGAGCCATAATAACTTAATTCTGTTAAGGATATTTCCAAGACTTAATTGTAGGGATGAAATTGTAAGTAGATCACTAGGACTGAATGCTATGCTAATTAATATATAAGGAAGAGCAGGTTGGCTGGATAAATTTGTGGGGTCAGTTCACTGGGAAAAGGGAGCTTTTTTAGAATGGTTGGTTTACATTTAAATAGATAAGGGCTGGTTTGTTTGCAAAGGCTATTAACTATAAGGGCAACTTTAAACTAAGAATAGACAATGGAGAGGACCAAAATGATGGAAAAATGAGATGTAGTGAGGAGTATAATGTGTAAGCAAGATAGTTTTAATGGTAGGCTAAACTGTTATTATTGTAATGCCAGAACTATAACAAATAAAATGGATGACTAAGAGACTGGTCAAAACAGATGATTTTGATATAATGGGAATAACTGAAACCTGGCTAAATGTAGAAGATTTTGATAACAGGAATTACATGGTTATAGGTTGTGTTATTCCTCTTTTCAAGAGAGGTTTTAAAAATTGTCCCAGTAATTATAAGTCTATTATTGTTACGCTAGTGGTGGGAAAAGTTTTTGAAAGTTGTGATAAAAGATGCTCTGCAAAGTCATTTAACAGAATTTGAAATTTTGTTGGATAGCCAGCATGGTTTCACTAGAAGAAAATCTTACCTTACCAATCTTTTGAAGAAATTAATGCTTATGTAGGTGAGGATACAGATGTAGATTTGGTATATTTGAATTTTCAGAAAGCATATGACAAGGTGCCACATAAAAAGCTTGTTAAAATAGTTATTGCTGTAGGTGTGGGGGATAGGTTTACTATTGGCTAATTGAAGAAAGCAGAAGGCTGTTATAAATGGAGTTCAATCAAGCTGGATTGATGTAATTAATGGGGTACTTCAGGGCTTAGTGTTAGGAATTTAAATCATTGACTAGATAAAGGAATGGTGATTAAATTACTTAAAATTACTGATGATACTAAGGTCTTCGGTGTTGCTGGCTGTGGGGAAGATTCTGCTGCTTTACAAAAATAATTGGATTATTTGATGAGTTTGACAAATAAATGGAAGATGACTTTTGATTGTAATAAATGGATTTGCTGTTTTGAATTTAAATCATTGACTAGATAAAGGAATGGTGATTAAATTACTTAAAATTGCTGATGATACTAAGGTCTTCGGTGTTGCTGGCTGTGGGGAAGATTCTGCTGCTTTACAAAAATAATTGGATTATTTGATGAGTTTGACAAATAAATGGAAGATGACTTTTGATTGTAATAAATGGAAAATAATGCATGTGGGATATCACAATTTGAATTATGAATATAATTTTGTTGGGTATAACCTCTACAATCTTATGGAAGTAAAAGATCTTGGTGTTCTTGCTGATCAGTCTTGTATAAGCCATCCAATTAACGTGCTGTTGTTAAAGGCAGGGCAGATAGGATTTTAGATTGTATCTCCAGAAGTATTGAATACAAGCCTAAAGAGGTTATAATGTCATTGCATAGTTTATTGGTTAAGCTACATTTGGAGTACTGTGCTCAGTCTTGGACTTCTTACCTTAGAAAGGACCATGAATTGTTGTAAAGGGTTAAGAGAAGGGCTATTAGGATGATACCTTGGATGAAAAGTTTGTCATGTGAGGATAGGTTAAGATTTCTGAGCTTTTCTCTTGAAAATAGAAGAGTTAAAGAATATCTGACATTTAGTATTGTTAAGGGAAGTGACTGTGTTAATGTATCACTTTTTTGTACTTAATGGTGAGAATGGGAGGAGTAGGGGACAAAGTTTGGTAGGGTAGGAGTCATCTTCAGCTAAGACAGTTTTATTTTTCTAACATGGTGGTTAGTCTTTAGAATGGGTTTCCTTTAGGCGTGGTGGATGCAGTAAATGTTAGTGAGTTTAAGAGAAGGCATGATAAATATTTAGATGATAAGAGCTGGCTTTGAATTTTTTTTTTCAAAGTTTTTTCAACCCATGAGCTTGTATATTTATTTAATAAGTATTTAGTGAGCCAGATGATTTTTGCACTGAAGCTGGTAGAGAGAGATAATTATTTCTTTTCACTTGTAAATAGTATGTCTGTCAATGCACTCTATAAAATTCCATTAGCTTTATTTCGAACAATACAGCACTGTCTCAATTGCTTGAGTGATTTAACCACTACTATACCATGCTTCTTTTCTTCAGTTATGTTATTGAGTGAGCTACCAACTTTATTGAATGTGAACCCAGTTATTTTAATGCAAATGTATTACCTTGCACATACTATAGTTAAAATAATTTGCTTGGTCCCCTTAGTAATAGCCTCTAGATGGCCAAGGGTAACTTTCAACCACCATGAATGCTAATAAGGAGTGTATCAACATGATTTCATAATTTTACATAAAATAAACAATGATCTATTTAAAAAAACATTAATCTGAAACTGCATGGTACCATTCTTAGACTGTTTGGTACTCCTGAGGAAGAAACATTTCTTATATGCCATGTCTTCAATGGCCTGTGAATTTTACCAAGACCAGGAAGGTCCAAGGAACATATGGTATACTTCTTGGTATATTTTGCATAAAATTTATGAAGTCATGTTGATATACTGATTATCAGCCTTAGTAATGTCCACAGATGGTTGAACTCAAGCCATGGACGATTATGGACAGTCATTGGTGGTTAAGAGTAGGGCTGACTTACCAGTAAATTCAAGTCTTTCTGTAATACTTCTACATTCTGAATACAGCTAGAAATGCTCAAGAGTTTAATGTTGCCAGTGAACTTTACAAATTTACTAGTTATGCCCCTATCAGTATCATCAATGTTAGAAAAATTAAAGGCCTAAGAATTGACCCTGAGGCACTCCACTAGTAACAATGATCCATTTGACTAGAATCTATTAATAACAATTGTTTGCTGTCTCCCATCCAACCTCCTATATTCCAATTAACCAGAAGAAAACTTTAGTCATAAAACAGAGGTTGATATCTCTGGAAGGAATAATTAAATACTTTCTCCAATGAAAGTAATAATGGGAATTAAAATATTTATTACTCTGAAAAGTATTATCATCCACATAATCTGCTGACAGTTTGAGAAGGCGTGCTTTACATAATTGCATATAGTGAAGTTTTCTGATGGTCAATTTCAAGTCATCTATTATACTTTAAAGTAGGTAACTATTCAGATTTTAAAATAAAAGTACCACCTTATGAAACAATTATCAGACTCAGAATTTCCTAAACCAGGCTTCATTCTAGAAGTATTCAGTAAAGGCTGTGTTTAACTTAGTATCAACCCTTTGTGCACAGGTGGGATCAAAATGTGCATGTCATGACTTTTTACAGTTACATTCAAAATTCAAACTACTATATTACAAATGCATATCAGTAAACCTGAGATCAAAACTAAGCTAACAAATTAAATTTGAACATTATATAAGAATTAATATCTTAATTCAAATGGATTTATTAAAAAAATTGCTCAATACTTACTCTTCTGTGTCATGATATATCAGTTGTTTGATTTACATTTTATTTCTTCTACCATATAATGTTAACAGTGCTTAACCAATTAAAAACTCAACTTCACATATTGACAAGCTAGAATATAAAAGAACTTCCTACCTTCTTGATTTGCTGAGATATTAGTATATTTAGCAAATCTACCTGAGAAGCCCTTCCCATATCATAATTTTTTTGAAGTCACTTGTTTAATTACACCTAGTCTTAAGTACATGCTTATAACCAACAGAAAGAGCAGATTCTGAACCACATAAACCTGTTGGTTGTTTGTCAGGCTTATGGTGAGGAAAGCTGAAATTCACTATGAAATGATGGTGCTTATAAAAATAGTTGCTCCAAACAGAAATTAATTTTGTAATTTATTTATACCTTAGGTAGAAAGCCAGATAGATTATAGTGAGTGATAAATAAGACCTAGTACAAGGGTTAGCGACCATGTCTTCCAAGTGTAAGTGTAGAAATCATGGTTTATATATATATATATATATATATCTAATATTTGGTAATTGAAATACTATTGTATTTGACAAAATAGTGGCATGGTAATTTACAAATTTTTACTTTAGGCGAGTTTTACTATATGATTATAAATTTGTCTACTGAAGATGTACTTTTACTCAGCTGCAAAGTGCTTGTGTCACAATCTTTTTTATATCTATATTATGAATGTTTGTCAATAATCTTAGCATCAAAATGTGTTTTATAATTCATATTTTAGTACTATATATGCTTTAATTTCTTAATTTAGAAGTAAATATTTAATATCTTAATCTTCTCCTTTGTATCACATGATGTTTCTGTGTACCAAATTGCTCATTTTCGATTTTTTTCCTTCTACCCCATCATCTTCTGAGTTTAGCCAAAATTAATTATACAATAGTTCTTGTTAAGCCATAATGTAAATTTACCTTCAAGTTTATTGAGATGTAACCAAAAGCTTTGCATGTTTGCGCGCTTCTCAGACGAGGTGTTATAAATTGGCAGAAACTGTCTAAAGGCTCATTTGATTTAGTGGTGTATTGTCTAGAGGTTTACTGCTCTATATTGCAAAGTAAAAACAAAATGAGAAACACATTTAATAATAGAATAAAGGTTTAAACTGTGAATATAAGTAACAGAGTTGTAGTCGAGATGTTAGTGTCCAAGACCTTGTAATAATTACACAATGAAAAACAAAGCAAGAAGAATAAAAATCACATGCATCAAAGCAACTTTATTAACATCTTAATCACAAATCTTTTACACCTAACCCCACAGTCTTTGTTTTAATTTCTCCTCCTATGAAAAAAAAATTAATTAAAAAATCAAAAAGGTTCTTTGTGATTTTTGAAGCCAAATAGGATCACAGCAGATCTGCTAGACATGTTGAATATCAGGAATAATTGCTAACATTTGACGTAAATACGTGTACCAGATGAAGTTCAAACAAACTTATAGTAAGTCTGTGCATAATACAATGTATAGTAGCAGTTAGTTTTGAATAGCGTATTATAATCTTGGATTGGTTTAGAGGCAGTATGACAGTTGGTCACATTAAAAAAAAAGAAGGCAGGCATATAAACATCATTGTGAAGGTACCAAGGGATTTTATTTTTAAAACATCTTTGATGCTACACCACACTTCATATGAACTGCTGCATAATTGATATTTAGTGCTTAATAATCCTGGGTTGATGACTGACCTAATACTGTTAATACATTTAAATTTTTAGATTTTTTTTTCTTTCTACCCCATCATCTTCTGAGTTTAGCAAAAATTAATTATACAAACTGTAAATTTACCTTCAAGTTTATTGCTTTATTGAGATGTAACTAAAAGTTTTGCGTGTTTGCATGCTTCTCAGATGAGGAGTTATAAAAAACATGTAAAACATCAAGACCAAGATCTGGAGGGTCAAGAACAACACCTACAACACTAATAAGTAGGTCAAGACCAACACCTACAACGCTGATAAGTAGGTCAAGACCAACGTCTACGACACTGATAATTAGGTGAAGACCAATGGCTACGACATTGATAAGTAGGTTAAGACCAACAGCTACGACACTGATAATTAGGTCAAGACCAATAGCTACGACATTGATAAGTAGGTTAAGACCAACACCTGCGACACTGTTAAGTAGGTAAAGACCAACACCTACAACACTGATAAATAGCTTGTAACTTCACAATCAAAGAACTATGTTGCTTAATTTATTTCATGTGTCCAACCATTCATTTTATTATACTTAGATGATTGATGCCTCTAAAGACTTTGGAATCAAGTATGCTGTTTGTCTAGGGAAATCTACAGATGAAATATATGGTTTTATCTAAACAAACTTTTGATATTCATTTGTAAGGTTCTATAAGTTGTGCTAATTAAATATGAAAACTTTAAAATGAAAATAATAATTTAAACATTAAATTCACCTCTCACACAGACTGACTCAGAAATTTCTCTGACAAATTTTTAGTACAAATGCTATATTAAAAATCTTATTTTTTGCTTAATACTTTTTACATTTACTAAAAGATTACCAAATTTTGTAGAGTTACATGAAGTAAATTCAGAATTATCATAATCTTTAATTATCTGGTATGAGCTATGACAAATGGACCAAGCCCATAGACATAAGGTTAACACTGATAGATAGGTGGTAATCTCAAGCTTTTTCTAATTTTCTGTTTGTTACAGGTATATTCTTATGTTTATTATTAACATGAACAACCCAGGTTGTAATTGGGATGTAAATTCCCCAAATCTACTGATTATATTAATTCTCTTAAAAAATTTTTGTTAGCCTGAGGAGAATGGAATGCCTAGCTTTTTAGCTATCCTGAGAACTTTTATATCGTAAAATTGTTAAAGCTGCTTTTCATTAGCAATTTAAGTTTACTGTTTTTTTATATTATTATTTTTACATACAATGTTAAATGTAACTGGTTTTAATTTCTTTTGAATGAGTAGCTTTCCTTGTATTTTATTAGTTTAAGAGACTGAGAAAAGATGCTTTGCAGGACCATTTAATGAACTTCAAAATTCCTAGATGATACCTTACCTCTCACACATCTCTCCTGGTGTGTCTGCTGAAGAGGTTTGCATACCACTAACCTTGAGCTAACTGCCACCTAAATTCACATGTTAACATCAACTATCATCATACAAAAATATTAGGTCATCAAGAAATTAATGTCACTTTTTTTTAGATGAAAAAACCTG
>NW_013671048.1:14604-15253 GCF_000517525.1 Limulus polyphemus
GCCCTGATTAAAAAAATCGCTTGGCTTTGAAGCAAGAAACATTTCAATGTCCTCTTTAACACCTTCCACATTTGCATACATTTTCCCATTAAGATGGTGTTGCAGCAAACAAAAATAATGGTAATCTGATGGTGCCATATCTGGAAATATGGTGGGTTTGGGAGAACTTCTAAACCCAACTCCATAATCTTATGATGCATCAAACATTCCACATGTGAATGAGCATTTCTGATGAAGGGCTTGATTTAAACGTTCCAGTTGCTGACTATAGATCTCTGCATTGACAGTTCACTGTGGATTGAGGAGTTTGAAATGAATTACTCCTTTGATGTCCCACCAAATGCAAAGCATCATTTTCTGCAGATGGAGTCCAGGTTTTGGGGTCGGAAGTGGTTTTTGTTTAGGACTGAGCCATTGTTTTTGGCAATTAATATTTGTATAGAGAATCCATTTTTCATCACCGGTGACAATTATGTCCAAAATGGTTCATGTGCATTACTCGACAGAAGAGACAAAGCAACGTTCACATGTTGGAAACAACGATCATCAAAGAGTTTGTGAGGCACCCATATTCCCTAGATGTTTACATATTGTTTCATGAGAGACATGCAATTTCAGGGTCATTTCACGAGTATGTTGTCTTGGGTTA
>NW_013671048.1:15263-31338 GCF_000517525.1 Limulus polyphemus
GCCCTTGCCATCACAGTTTTTAAGACTAAAGTCACCTGAACGAAATATGCTGAACCATTGTTGATACTTATGAACGTTCAAAAAATTTCCATAAACTTCTTTGTTGTTACAGAGGAGTTATTTCTCTTCTTGTATTCAAACAGCATTACATGCCAAATGTGTGTTTCATCATGTGCCATCACTATAAGGGATTAGAGTATACTAAACTTTACGAATTACATAGGCTACACTAACATGACATTTAGGCAGTTCATTTAACTAATATATGTTTTATGGGGAGTACTCCATGTGCAGTAAACCCCCCTCCCCCCACTCAGCACTGTCTATAATACACGTGTTTTAAACTTAATATCAATCATGCGAGATTTCCAGTAGTTTACGAAAATGTATTATTCATTCCGGTTTCACTAGTTTATTTTATTATTAAAGAAAACTGAACAATTGTTTTTCTACTTACCCATTATAGCTTCTTAAATGATGGTAATTACTGCTTCGTCTCATGATATAGATGGTATTCATAACATGGGACCTGAGTGTTTGTGACTTCTGGAGCTTTTTGTATGTGATGAATGTGACAGCCATTGTTCCATATGTTGTGGGTTTCTTTGTCCACTCTGGGCCTCCTCCTCCCATCCATTTAGCCAATTTTCCTTTTCTCCAATTTCATCATAAACAAAATGATGGTGATTTGACTTGTTATTTCTCCTATCAGGGTTTACTCTAAGTATGGCTTTATTTATGGAGTAATATACTCACTCTTTTATTCTCTTCTTTAACATGATTTCTCAGGTATGTTCTTTTCTTCATCTCTCCTCTTTTGTTTTCTATTTTTCACCTGACTTTTGAGTCCGTGAAATCTTGATCAAATGCACACCCATTCTATCATGCCACATTCTACTTAACTGTTTTAAACTGGCTTATAGTCATTCCTCCATTCTCATTCTGGACTGTCTTATTTTTTCCTATTTGGGAGTGGGCCCCTTAACTTCTATTTTCCTTTATAGTGCCCACCTTTTGAACTTTTATCTTTCTTACCACCTTCTTAAATTACTTCTTGCTACTTTATCCTTCTGACTGAGGAACCTCGTGATGCTCCAGGGCAGTATGTGCTGGTAAGGTGTGTTCTCTTCTTTTCAGTACATTGACTTGTAATTCTTCTTCCATTCTACCCCTCCTTACTTGGTTCCTCTGCTGTTGGAATGGGTTGCTTTCCTAAAATGTGCATGTCTTCCTCACACTGCTGTCTGTAATCTTTGCCAGGCTCCATTTCTTTGTCCAGAGGTCCTTGGTGGCATTTTTGACCTACTGGAAATCCAGACTGCTGTTGTGTGACATAAGTCCTCATTGTCTACTGTGTTTTTATCCTTCTCATTCTAAAGGTTTTGTTCCTGTTACTAGGCCTGCTGAATCTGCATCTCACCATCCCAGCCTTCTACTTCCTGCCCTCCCACTGCCTGGTGTTGGGGTTGTTGCTTATCTTGTTGGCAATTGCCTTGTCAGCTCTGGCCCTGTGGAAGCCCATCTGTATTTCTTTGCCAACCTTTGGTCTCCATCTTTGTCAATCAGATGTATTATTTGGATTCTCAACCACAGCCAATCTCTCCACTTTACTTCTCCTTTTCTCTTTTCCCCTGTTTCTTTCCATGTCCTTTCCTCCTCCCTCTGTTTCATTTTGTCTTCAATGCCTCAAAAATGTAGTATCAGATTTCTTGGTTGAAAAGGTATTTAACCTTACACCTGGTTTTATTCTACTGTTATTGTGTTCTCAAGATGACTGGGTTCTGGCATCCAGTTATTGACCTGTCATCTTTCTACCAGTTTCTTATCATCCCTTGGTTCTGTGTGGAGGGTATCTTTCCTCCCCAGTGGGTTTTTCCACTGTGGAAGATTATGGTTGATATTTCAAACACCTTTTTACACACACTGATCGTCCAATTCTCAAGATGTTTTCTTTGTTTTGTCCATAGAGGTAGGGTCTTCCAGTTTCATACTCTTAATTTTGGCTTTGTGTCCACCCCTTCATTTTTTCCTCAATTCATGGAGGCATTTGTATGCCTTGTTCTCAGTTTGAAACTGAACTTCATATTTTACATTGATAATTAGCTTCTCTTTGCCACTTCTTAGGAGAACTTCTTTCACACTTGCATTTTTCTGTGAGAGGTTGCCCAGCTGAGTTGGCTTATCACACCTTCCAAGTCGTTTCTCATGCTCACTCTACATTTCGTACATCAGGCTGTATTTCTTATCCTCTCATCTCAGTTTGGTTCAATCTTCACTACCTTGCTTACAAGTGATGAAATGTATTGTTCCTTTAGTTTTTGTTTCTCCTTTTAATCCTGCACACAAGGTTCTTTTAGTTTTAGGAATTCTGCCTTCCCTTCTACCACTAATTTCTTTTGGCTGTACTCGCATTTGCTTCTTTCAGTGATAGTTGTAGAGCTGGCATTACCCTTCTTGAAATCCATTGTACTTGATTTTACACCTCCTTTCTCTTCTCAGGGTTTTGTTTTTGTGGCTTGGCCATGCCAATACCATGGTGGGCTCCTCCTTACTGGATCTCTGTTGCTTTTTAGGTGCTTCTCTGTCAGCAGAACAACTAGATGCTTTAGGGCATGTGGGCTCCAAGGGGAACGTTTATTCTACATCTATGTCCTTTACCTTATCATCATCCAATGGGTATTTTACCATTTCCTTCTCCTACTCATAAATTGGTTGTTCAGGATCCACTCTGTCTCTTTCCTTATTGTTACTTGTTTCAACCATCAAAGGAGTAACTGTTCCAGGACTTTTTGCTACCATGCATTGGACATTCTATTTTAAGTTAATCTTATGGCTATTAATGTGCCTTGGGTTCTAAACTTGGTGGTGGTTTGCCCCTCTCACCATAGCAGGGTTCTACCCATGGTGTGGTCTCTCCACCCTCTGGTTTTGTTGAGTTTACTCTATGTTAGGTATGCCTCTCATCACTATCTTCACATCTCAACTTCAAACTTCTCCTCTTCTATTCTCCAACTCCTCATCCTATGGCCATATTGGCCAATGCTTTCAACAAGGACTAGTCTCCCATTTTTCTCTACCTATATACCCATTCTCCTCCTTATCTCTTACCTCGTGTCCTCACTTTGATACTTGACACTCCTTGTTGGATCCTGTTGATGGTACCTCTTTGGCAGGATCAGCCCTGCTTTCCTCTGCTCCTTCATTTTGCATCTGGGCTACTCTTCCTCTGCCTTATTCATTCTCTCTTGCTACTACAGCACCTCTCTCTCTCCCAAAAGTGTGGTCCCATTGTTTTCACATGTCGGGTTGGTCCAGTCCATTCTCCATGTCTTATCTGTTCTACTTGCTAAGATATTGCTCATGTAATAAATCAAACACAGTGGCACCCCTCCCACCTCTTTCCATTTTTGGAAACACTCCCTTATATACACTTCTATATATGACTTGAATAACCAATCGGAAGCTCAGAATGTCCCTCTAGTGGCTTTCTTAGTCATTTTATGTTCTTAGAATGTCATTTCTTTCTTTTGAACCAAGAGTTCAAGGAAATAGGGTATGGCTTTAGTCTGCTCGAAATTTCATATTTTTCTAGTCTAAAATACATCTAAGCTACTAAACTTGATAAATTATACTGGAATTCTATGGTATTGATATAGTAATTTATGATTTTGTAGTTATTCAAATGTATATATAAAACCTAAAAACATTTTGTTTCATATCCTCCACGTGCAATATTTTAAAATGCTTCGCAACCTATGTCAAGCAGCAACAGAGTACAACAGAGTAACTAGAAGAGATAATTGTTTGTTCTACTTCTTTATTTACTGTTCTATGTTTTAAGAAAAATAAGTTTAAGAACTTACTTCAAAATAGCAATAACCTATATATAATGTATAATAATAGAAATCTGACTGTATTTTACAAAATACTGGTCTACTAAAACACAGCCAAGACAGGTTACTTTGTAAAGACTAAAGGTCAGTTTTATATTATTTGATACGGTAACATGGGAGCACGTGATCCTCGTCATTGTAACTTCTGTATTGTTAGCCAGAGATAGCTGAAAGGTCAATATAATAAATATATATAAATGTATAATATTATGAGATTTAAGCTATTTTGTCTAAACATTTATGTTTTCGTGTTATAATTTGTGTTCATTCTAGAATGAAAGAGGCATAATTTATATTTCCTAGTTTTTTTATGGTGGTTGCGAGATCAGTCAAATCTACTGAACCCATACAGAGATTAATTAATGAAAATAACAGATACAGTATAAAGGTTTTTCTTAAGAAACATTTGATAACTGTCTGGGCATTATAAAGATTTCGCATGTGAAATTTAAAATTTTTCTGATGCATAAAAGTATCTTTAATCTTAAAATGAAAATTACTTTGCATGATAGATAGGCAACATGTGAAAAGAAAAAAAGACTTGAGAAAAACATTGCTTTACAAACCTTAAGACTTAAAAAAAAATGATATTTTGCGTATGAAAGCATTGTAATGTTTACTGATAAACTGAAAAGAGTTAATGTCATTGATAGGGGCATAATTGATAAACTGGTAAAATTTGCTAAGAATATAAAAAAGTCTGTCTGCTTTAACCTGGAGATTTAACACAGAGATTTAGATGGAAGTTAATTTTGATAAATGTAAGGTTGTGTATGTGGGTTATCATCAGTTCCAGAATACACTCAAAATAGGAAATGTAAAAAATAAAAGTAGAATTCTGGCAAAATTTAGTGGATTCAAATGATATGCAAAAGTATTGCCTGCTATCGTACTGCAACAATTACAAAAACACTAGTATAATAATACAATACATAGACCTCAAACCAGAAAAGACTTATTTAAATGAATTATGTCCAAGTTCATATTCATTCATTTGCAGACTGTTTTGCCACATTTGTATTTCTGGTTACACTTGTGCACAATTTGATAACCTCCAGTGTCAGAGGCATAGCTAGTGTCCTGAATTCCCAGTTAGTGTCCTAAAAAATAAGAATAAAAAACCATGATCGATATCATACAGAAACTTCCCACATCTATGGGTCCAAGCCCCAAATCTTTTAAGCTCCTATTGACACCTCTGACAAGTATATTATTATTATAAAAAGCTAATGACTTGTGATGAAAGTGGCTTTGTTTCAGAACTAGTTTTTCTTTTGTCATGGGGTAAATAAATGCTTGTTTTTAGTGTTTGTGCACAAATATGTTTCCCACTCAGATGTTCAAAATGCATTGTCTAAAGATCTACTTATCATCATAATTAGGCAGTGTTGTGATTTTCTATTATCATTTCTCCTTTATTTTCTTGAGCTAAATTTTAAAATTTTTACAGAGATAACATATTTTGGATCTGTCTTTAACATGGTAAGTAAGTTTTCCATACTTGTTTTTAAAAAAAAGTTATAAATGGACTACTGAAATTTGACATGGGCTAGTTATAAAAAATGGAGCTTCCAAGTTAGGATTTTGACCTTACAGATAAATTTTTACTTTTGTTACAGAGATTAATAAATACAAAATATATACATTCCAGTATGTTTCATATTATTTTATTCAAAAAGCAACATAGCCTTTCACGTAAAACATTCATTTCCATAAATTTAAACTTTCTAGAAATTTAGGTAAATTGTTCTGTAGAATTTTGAAACATTTCCTGCATACTCTCTCTGTGCCTGGTTTTCATTAATACAAATTAACAAATTATTTGTATACATTAGAAGGGAATCTTCTTAATTATGTGAATGAGGGATAGGATCTTGGATTATTGGTTGATACAAGTTTTAAGCATTTAAGATATTGTTTCTGTTGCATTTTAAAAGCTAACAATTTTAAAAATATATATATATATAAAAATATTGACTTTATGTCTAAAGTCACCAGTTAGACCTCATTTGAAGTATTGTGTATAGTTTTGGTTCCCTTATCTTGGGAAGGACTTTGAGTTGCTGGAGCAGGTTCAAAGGAAGATTACTGGGATGATACCAGGGAAGGTAGGTTGTTATAGAAGGAGGATTGAGACCTCTTAACATGCTCACTCTTGGATAGAGGAGAATTGGGGGTGTATTAATTGAACTATTCAAAATTATTAGTGGAATCAATAAAATTGATGCATATTTTTTTTCTGTGTTTAATTATGAGGACAAGAGGTCATAAGTTTAAGATCTGAAAAGGTTAGATGTATCTCCAGTTGTGGCATTTTAATCCTCTAATAGGAAGATAAGTATGTGAAACAAACTCTGATTTAGAGTAGGAGAAGCTGCAGTTTTACAGGAGTTTAAAAAAAAGGCATGGTGAATTTATGAAATATCAGGGCTGGATTTAGTTGATTAAGTTTCTGTTTGTTGAGGGAAGTTCAAAGTTAGTATATCCTTGATAGTCCAAAAAGATCCTTGATGTGCAGTAAATTATAATTTCTTTGACTAAGTTGTTTTTATTATATAATTCCTACATTATTGTTTTTTAGCATTTTTTTGTAATAACTTCCAACCTCATTTCAGGTTTTTAAATTCAAGTGTGATCTTCATATTGTATCTTTAATTTGAACCTAATATTTTTAGTTAGTGTTGTAATTTTTAACTTCATTATTAATTGCTTTTTTAAATTCAACAAATGTTGCCATGTTTGTTTGTTTGTTTATTGTTGTTGTTTTGGGAGGGGAGGCAGCAAGGGTCTATTTTGAAGCTTTTGAGGATAGTATTATAGTTGAGTAGTTCCATCAGGGGCTCATACCTGTGTTTAATGCAGACATGAAATTATCAGAGAGAATATTACAAATGTATTTCATACAGCACAAGTACAATATACTGGTTAGACTTGTGTAACAGTTTTTGAGTAGGGAGAAATGTTTTAATGTTATGGGAATCATTTTAGCTGGTTGGGAAATATGAGTATTTGGAGAAGCTATAGATGATTTTATTGAGAATTCTTTAATCTTACATAGCAGTGAGGAAATTCTTTAACTTTAAAGAATATCACTAATTTGCAAAGATATAAGGTAATGTTAGTTATATCTATACTGATAAAGAATGAGGAAGTTGAAAATAAGTTTGATTTCATGGAATGAGGATGTTGAAAATAAGTGATTTCTTGTATGCAAATATTAAAAAGTCTTTGCAATAAGTTACACATGTTAGAAGCTGTGATAATAGTAAGCATGTTAAAAGCCTTTGATTTTACTGGGCTTTAGACAACTAAAGGTTTTTTTTTTGGTTTTTTTCACAAGCAATTCTCACAATTCTCCTATTCAAATAGAAAAAACCCAGATGTGTAACTTTACACTTTAATTTTTAATATTAAAACTCTTCTTCTGTGCTCTAGTGCTTCACTAAGACTGTTAAGTACTCCCTTTAGAATCAGCTTTCCCTGCAATTTTCTGTTACTACATAGATAACAAATAACATAAGCCTGAAGATTTCTACTAGAAACTTTTTACAGACAAAAAAATATTTCCATTTCCCATTTCTTTTTTTGCTTTCTATTACTAAGCTGATTTCCTAACACATCTTAAGCTTTCTACCTACACTGGAAAATGAAACTATTTTCCAAAATTGCACTGGCAATTATTAATTAAATGCTAACTTTCCAAATACTTTTTTTGTATGACTACTTATAATGATATTGTAGATTCTTACACCATAGCTACAACAGATGTCAAACTGATGAATGGGCCTGTAGATTTTTATCTCAACCTTAGACCTTTTAAAAACAGTGATAATATTGGCAGTCTTCCAATCATGAAGACTTACAAGTTTTTCAAGCATTAAAAGAGTGAGTTGCAAGGATATTTCTAGGTTTATGGGAAAGGGTTATGGTTAGGGCAAAGGTGCTTGTTACGTGGGTTCCATTTAATCATATAAGGAAATAGCATATTTGGGAAGCTAAATGACTGTTAGGGACTGCTTAAACTAAGTTTAGATATGATTATTTTATCATATTTTTTATATGATAAAATAATCATATCTTGGATCTGATAAAACATGGAGCCAATAGTTTAGTTTCTTTTATGTCAATGCCAGAAGCATTTGCAATAAGTTGGTGGAGTTTGAAATTATCACTGCTTCTAGTTTGTTTGATTAAATGAAGATTGGTAAGATGTTTTGTTTAAAAAGGTTTAATGACTTTGTTAGTGACTGTGAATATAAAAATTGGGATGAAAGTTACTCATTGGCCAGAAGAAGATTGAAACCTTAGAAGAGAGGTGATATTGCAAAGGATGACAAAAGTATAGAGTGTGTTTGAGTTGTTCCTAAAATTAAAGGCAAAAAGATGTTTATTGGAATTTTTACTAATATCCTGTTAAAGAAATATACAATAGTTGGAATATATATATAGGCAAATCAGTTAAACTGCTTATAGAAACAAGTTTATTATAATATCATGGAGAATTAACTGGAAGACTTTTCTATATTAAGCTGTAGAATGAGATGGGGGGGATTGCTTTCTCACTCTGTGTCAAAGATTATTCTAGAGAAGATGCTGTTTTAGACATTGATTTATAGTATTGAGGAACATGTGGTTAGATATGTTTGGTGATGAAATTGGTAATAAATGCATAGCTTGAATCTAGTAGACTTGTACATATCAACCAGGGTTTTAGTCAGTAGGTAGCATTAACAACCTGCAGCAAACCTGTTGTATCATAGATAGTACTAACAATATGAAAGTGGCTTGACAGTGATGGTGTAAGATTCCTTGGTGTTACATAATAGATTTAACAGTGGTGCTACAAGATTCCTTGGGGTTGTAGAAAAGATAGTACTAATGATATGAAGAAGACCTGAAAATGGTGATGCAAGGTTTCTTGGTTTACACACAACAGGTAGTGCAGCCAACATGAAGAGAGCCTGACAAGTATTTCAAGAGAAATACTCTGGCATGACATCCCTTAGCATTCTAGCATTACTCATACCTCAATCTTCTTATGCTCATCTTCTGAGTTACAGTTGAGAAAATGATTGAGCGTTTTGAAACGTGCACTAAATAGACCACAATTTGTGAATCAGATACATTAAGAATGAGTATTATTCTGTGTTTCTCAACAACTACAAGAAGTATTTGACAGTTATGTTACTACTTTTGTATCCATCAACTCTGAAAAAAAAAGCAAATTCTTGATGCTCTAACCTTAGAAATTTAATCCTCATTACAGGGCCTCAAACATTTTGGATTTGTTTACTTTGTGCTTAAAACTCAAATTGAATTGTAATAATGATCCACTGATGGGCTATGTTCAAGTTTTTAATCAGTTTATTTCCACATAAACGGAAATTCACAAGTTATGAAGTCAACATATTTCTGTTAAAAAGTAGAGAGATAAAAAATTGATAAATGATAAATCAAGCACTATCATAGGTATTTAATTTACTGTTGTAAGCAGTAATAGAGCAAATGATTTATTAATTTTGTAAAGTATTAAGTAGTGTATCACTATTTAAAACAGTAACAAGACTTTCAAAACATAAATATTTATATAATAAAACTGTAATTATTTTGAATAATTACACGACTATCAGTATTTTTTTTTATCTGTTTGAAATACATTGTAAACCATCTAGAACAATGTAGTCTTCACCCAGTTACAGAAATGCTGAAAGGATAAGTTACTGCCATGGGTAATATTACCATTATGTAAATTACTTGTACTTTTACAACACTATAGTAAGTATGTTTTATGCATGAGCACTTGAATACTAAATAAAAATATTTTAGAAGAGTTAAGAAAAATTAAGTTACTTAGTTATACAAGCTATTAAAATGTGAAAACAAACCTTATGTTGATCCCAAGAGATTGCATTCTCTTTATTTTTATCAAATTTTTTACAGTGTTTAATATTTATCAGTATCTTTGATGTTTGTACTATAGAATTAATGAATTGTAAAGTGTATTCATAATTTTTAGTAATTATAAGAAATTATAATACAATGGATATGGTTTATGAAATTGGAATACTTACTTATTAGTGTGATCCAACTAGTTGAAATATATTACATGTACTTTCAAGGCTTTATACTCCAACTAAAGGCTTATTTCTAATTGATTGAATATAAGAATTATATAATAAATCAAAGATGTTGATGTTAACTGAATATGCATGGGGTCAGTCCATTGGAGTGACCTCACACTAAAGAAGGAATGTTGACTGATTATGAATTTATTATGTATATCTATGCAAAATGTGGCTAGCTTTTGTAAAATATACAAGTTTGTTGTGTGCAGAAAATCATGTGTGTTATTTGTACAGTGTGTCTGTGAATTGATGACCTCAGTCTGACTTGGACTGACAAGTTGGAGTGCAATGTTGTGTTCATGTGAGGAATAAAGGAACTTCCATCCATTTACAGTTTGCATATCTATAACCTCCAGAATGCATATCTACAGTTTTTTTCAGTGTTCCTGTATACTGTATGTAGTATTTACTCTCCCTAATCATGAACTATTGCTAAGTCAGCAATATAGTTGATAACTCTGACATCAAATACATAGTAACATGTTGAATAACACTCTGTAAAAGGTTGTGATATAAACACTTTGACTCCCACCCTTGACATAGAGTTAACCTAGAAAAATTTGATTTACAGGATTTAATTGTTTGGTCACTGAGACGCAAATATTCTCTTGAGGGATTTGAAATTTTGCCGAGTTTTGTATGTGTTAATAGGAGCAATATTTCATGAACACCCTGATGAGAGAAACAAATACTAATACTGAACACTTTTTTAAAATAAAGATACAAAATGTCTATTCATTATGTAAAAATACAGAGATGTTCATGAATTTCGTCTCTAATACTCGTGTTTCTTTTTAACATGTAGACAGCAGTAAAATGAAGCATAATAGTGCTGTTAGAAGCATCCTGTTTATTCTGTTTATGAACGGTAAGTTGTTCTGTTGTAGAATATCTTTGTTGGTGTTGTAATGTTTTTATGATCAACATAATATAGCTAGAATAAACTTGTTCATTATTTGTTAAGCATGCTGACAATGATAATATAATGTTAAAAGCCTTTCTAGGACACTGTAGCATATTTATGTACAGACTGTTAATGCTGACTTTAACCAGCTGTTGAAATCAAGAATATAGAAAAGTAATAATAAGACACATAAAAACAGCCTATCTATTTGGAAAATGTCATTTTTGCATCTCTTATTAAAGAAAATGTTTCTTAGTATTGATCGTTTGTTCATCACACTTGTTTAATATTAAGAAATAAAACAATAATACTTTTACAAACTGTTAGAATATTGTATGAACAACTAAATACCTAAAGGTCACAAATCCAGTGGAAACCAAGATTTCCATTTGCCAGTGCAATATGCATTGCTCACTCATTTATTTAATAATTCTCAGTTGAACCATTGTGTGAAGTTTTATTTTTGTTGATAACTTGATTTTTAACCTCCCATAATTTTGGACAAAATGACTTTAAATTATACATGCAGCCTGTTGACCCCCACAAAATATAAAGGAAAATATTTTTAAAGAATCTTGAGGGGACTGCAACAATGAAGCTTTTTGTGGGTTCTAAAATTTGGCTAAATGATTTACTTAAAAATTGGTATTAACATGTAAGGAACGTAATCTAATTTAATAATTTGTAAATTTTCAAGCTGGAACCCTGCCATGTAAAGGTCAAGTGAGCTGTTTGGAATATATATGAAAATGTACATGTACATGTAATGGATCATTCAATATTGGCATCTACTGTACATTTAAATCTTGGAAATGTTCATATTGAGATCCTAAATGAGGGGGTCAGCAGGGTTTTGGAAGCTTGCAGGATTGGCTGCACTGATTTTCATCAAAATTGGCATGTGGACATGTAATGGATTGTTTAAGAAGTAGCTAAACTTTAGATTTTCTAATATTTCATATTATGAAGTATCAAGAGGTTTTGGGGGTGCTCAAGTGGCTATCCAGATTTGGTTTGGATATGGCAGATGTGGTAGTGGTTGAGATAATCTTTATATTAGGAAGTTACTTAACAACTGTTAAAGTGTGATCTGTATTAAGTTGGTGAAGTGTATTATTATTTATGTCATAACATTCTCTCGAAAATTGACCCCTAGGCGCTTCTCTAAATGGTTATTTCGTCTTGCATTGGTATGAAGTTCCATATCAGCCCATGTGTGGTATCTCCTCAATTTACAATTGATTTTTGTACAACAATAATTGTTATAATGTTGCTTTTTCTAAGCTGGCAGTGGTTATATACACTCTTCTTATTCTATATATATACAATAAATAGAAAATTCAGCTCATCTGACAGACAGTGATAAGCTGAATTTTAATCAAACTGTCTGGAACTGTCTAGTAATTTAACACTACTATTACATGTGATCTTGATCTTTCTTTGGACAGTTTAATTTTATTATGGTCTTCTAATGGAAAATTATCATCTTTGTTGCTTACTGTATTTCCTTTAGCTTAAAGTAACTATCTTACAATGAAAGATTAGTTTGCAGTCATCATGAAGAATTTAAAGAAAGTTTTAATATTGTTCCATAGATAATGTTTGAATAATTGAATGATTAAAATATTAAATTTTCTGCTATTTTAGATGAGAAATGGAGCTATTATTTGGTCTCAAAATATATTCTATATTAATTCCTGACTCTTGTGTAAATGTTACAACAGACTTTTAGGTTATAACAAGTTTTAAATAATTTTAATATATTTAAAAGTATTGTTAGATCTCTTGGAAGATACTTGTATTATAACTGTTGTATTATGTTTTTAAAATACAAATGTGCTAATTTGTGTATAATGATGATTATTTTGTAGGACTAATATGTGATTGTTTTGAAGGAGAAAACGAAATTCCAGGTAAGCCTGGTTCTATTGCTTTTTAAAATATCTTCTTATACTTAGTTCCCCTCATCAAAAGTAATGACAGTAAAAAATAAAAATGTTTAAACTGAAAACTTTTTGCTCTTTAGATCAAATTAAAATGACATATTTACTAAATGCTGTTTTTGGTTTTAGAGCCATTTAATAGTTTGTGTTTTTGCTTTTTTATTATTACATTTTTTAATATGTAAATTATTCTGAGTAGAGAGTATGTGGATTTAATTTTATTGTTGAATTTTAAGCTAATACCATGTTTAACATACATCATTAAAACCAAACGAAAAAATGAGTTGGATAGTAGAGAAAATACATGTTCTTGTAGAGTTCTCACTAATCAGTTCAATCTCTATAACATGTTACCTAGAGCTATGACTAGTAGAAGCAACCCAAAAAGAACAAACGCTAAATTGTATAGTACTGCAATGCTCCCAACTTTCAATCTAATTGGCATGAAATTTCTACATGCAGCTTCAAAGCACAGTGCATTAGTAGTTTATGTGACAATTTGGAAAACTGAGAATGATGCAGAGAAAAGATCACAACAGTTAGTGACCTCCACTTTGAAATATACTCTTGTCAAACAGGAAAAAGCAGTATTAAGAAGATATAAATCAGAACAAGAAATAAAGATACATGTAACTTGGAACAGGGGGCAAGGTCTGAGAAACTGAGCATGGTATGAGAAGAAATGTTTTCAATGAAATGGGGTAAGAAGTTGAAATTACAGAAATGGAGGTCATTATTCAAATATAGATAAATAATAATTAAATATCTACATTTAGAACAGTGCATTGATTTTGTGTATTCTGAAAGGAGAAGATATATATCTGAAAAAAGAAAATGAGAAATTGACAATCACTAGGCCTGCAGGCTAAACACTATAGACAGCCAATGAACATTGCCTTGAAAAGTCAGAGAAGTTCAGAGACGAGGGTATGCGTAAAGAACCAGATTTAGTGAAATTGAAATCTGGAAGAGAACATCTATACTTAGCAGTAATAGAAATAGAACATGGTAGCAGTACAAAGGTCAAATGCTCATGTCACTCATCAGAAAAACATTAATTATTAGAGGTTTTTCACAGATGAAATGTGCAGTGGTGAAAAGACTTGCATGTCAAGCATTCAGTTTATAATTAAAAGTTTATATGGCTTAGACAACTAATTTGTGAAGACATTTTTTCATCCAAAATGTCAAAGGTCAAAAGGTGTTAAACAGTTAAATTAGGCTGAATACTGATGGTTTTAGAACACAAAGGACCTTGGAATAGTTCCTTCATTTCTTGAAGTATAGCTATGGATGAGAAATAACACAGTGATTCTTTCACTAAGAATGTTTTGAGCTAGATGAGTCTTCAAAAGAGGATGTTCAACAGAAAGAAAGAGAAGAGGGACATGTGGATAAATTGAAAATGCTTAGAAGGGATGAAGAATCTTCACATTGGAGTTAATAATTTTGTAATCAGGAAAGAGTGTCCAGTCTAGACGACTATTTTTGTGAACAATTAAAATTAATCTGTAAAGGCACCACTGTTTGTTCTGTGTCTAGATGCTGCAATTATGCCAATTGTAATGGATTTGCCAACAAACACACCCCACAGAACAGGATACAATGTGAAAGCATTGAGCATTCAATCATCTTCAAGCTAGATACAAAATATCTTTAATGGCCTAAATGAAAAGTTTGTTTTAAACAAGCTGAGTCTGCATTATCAATACATCCCTTTTAAACAAGTTAACTCAATGTTATCAATCACCTTTTAAACAAGATGAGTCAACATTATCAATCACCTTTTAAACAGGTTAAGTCAACATTATTAATCACATCCTTTTTAATTCACAGACACAGCTTCTGATGTTTTTTACAGTGAGAATATATAACAAAATTTTGCACTTGTACATTTTCTGTTCAACAAGGCATGCATTGCAATGTATATGGGCAAAGAAACCACATCATGTCACTGTGTTTTTATTTTGTTAACTGATTTATCTTAGATATATTGTACGTTATACTTATTTTTGCCCTTTGCTCATTTTTTATGTATTCCATTTCTTAGCTAATTGTGTGTATTATGAGCAATTTCTGGCAACTTTATTTATTAAAATCATTGAAAGTGTGCTTTACATTGCACAATTACAGTTAAAGAATTATTTTTCATTCAGTAGTTGTTTCTTAACCTGTCATTAATGTATGGAATAAAACATTGCTAAATAAAAGTTTTAATTTAGGTATATTTTACAACTTATTTATACATGTCAGCTTTATTGATTTTAAGAAATTGTTTGAAATGATGTGTTTTTTTATATTGTAGAAACATGCTCACAGGATGAAACTAAAGAGATTGATCTTTGTAAAGAAAACTATGAAAGACTGGCAAAGAAACTTGCTCCAAGAAAAGAAAACTTAAATGTTTCAGAAAGAAAGGCATTTTGCTCGTAAGTAATGATATTCACTTTGTAAAAAGACTTCACACCAGAAATTAAAATGTACTTCTAAATAATATATTAACTTTTTTCAATAATTTTTAACCATTATGTTGACTGCAAAATATTAACAACTATATATAAAGCAGTTAAAAGAGAACCTACAGTGCCAGGTTATAATCATTCTATTTAAAATTCAACTCTGAATATAAAGGTATACAGACGTAAGATTAATTCAAAACAGATACATCAAACAAGCATTACAAAGATAATGAAAAACCTAAGGAAAATAAAATAGCATTTTTAATTTGTCTATTAAAAAAGTGTAATATATATATAGAGAAAGAAAATTATTAATTTGCTTTACAGGAATATATCATTTAAAAATTCAGTTTTGACTGTAAGGCAATGATAAAAAGGTATTTAGTTACATCAAGGGTTGATAAATTATAAGTTTTGATTACCTTTTCTACTATGGGCTTGGTCAATTTTACCTAAATCTTGATTCCAAATTAACCTTTATAGTTTCCATACTATAATTTTTAACATATTTTGTGTGTCTTCATAAAATTCTGATATGATACCTCATATCACATAGTTCGATGACGAGGAACCCACTTTGAGACTAATAATGGCTGGAGACGGCTTAAATGGGTAATGAAGAAAAACTTTAATGTAAGTTTAACATGACAGCAAATGTACAACGTTTCGACAAGGTTTTGTCATCATCAGGTACAATTATCAAACGTATGCATAAGTACTTTCCACATTCGCTGAATTATCAAACGTATGC